>NW_011967172.1:399253-413695 GCF_000949405.1 Vollenhovia emeryi
GATCATTTTGGCAGGGAGTTAACGACGATCGTTTCTCAAATCATGCAATCTTGTATATTTTCAGTTTTATTGAAATAAAAATTATTCTTCCATTATTAGTGTTAATGGGAGAATATTTATGGAGAAGAATATATACATAAACTCTTCTCTTCTTTTTTTTATTAATTTCGCGAATTGACGTCGCGCTCTCGTGCCAAAACCGTTGCTTCCGGGTATCCGTGACAAAGAAAACCAGGGATTAACTCGTTCTCCAACAAGGTTTTCAATCTTAAATGGACAATGGAAAAGTTTCATAAACTAATCCAAAGTCGTATTTCCCGTAAATTCTAAAAATCTCCACCACTCTTTTCCGATATGTTGAATATTTTAAATAAAACATTAAATGCCGTAATTATTTTATTATTTTCACCTATCCATTTTCAGGAAACGAATCTACGAGATATATTTTACTACGATCTACTATCTACAATGTACTATCTACAATCTACGATTTAAGAGGTGTAGATTCGTTTCCTTAATAAACAAAATTCGCACTCACCGACCCGACGCGCAGCAGCGGAGTTGTTGTCTATCTGTAACACAAATATAAAATTTATATTAAAAAACAGTGCTTAACAAAACCAATTTTGCAAAATATAATTTCAACGCGTATCTAACTTTTAATTCAGTTAAATTTAAATGATTATATCGTGAAAGATTTTCCGCAAAAGATCTTTATCTTAATTTTTTAATTATTTTAGAATTATGGTAAAATAAAATGACTCAACAATAAACCGGAAAACATTAATTTTACAAAACAGGAAAAATAATATTTACCGTAAAGCTGCTCCGCCGGCGCCTGAAGCCTATCCGAGGCCTCTTCCTCCACTCAGGTTGTCCTTCGGGACTCCTTCTGGGACTCTTCCAGCAGTCTGTAACATACAATTACAAAATTCATGTTAAAACAGTCCAATTATTATTTTTAACTGTGGTAAAATAAAATGATAGGAAGAAGATAAATTTTATACGAAATGAAAAGTATTTACCTCAAAGATGATCCGACGACGCCCGATGCCTATCCGAAGCCTCCTCCTCCTCTCAGACTGTCCTCTGGCAGACTCGCGAAAGATCGCGCGATTCTACACTCTACCGGTTACAAAGCTTTACTGCGATTATTTTATACGGCACTCCCGAACGCGATGGGTACCTTTGGTTGTCCCGTCTTTAGGGTCTGTACTCTCTAAAAATTAATCGGTGCATCATTACTGTAAATCAATGAATATTCATTATTTTCAGTAATAATTCACTGATTGACTTTTAGAGAGTAACCCTTCAGGGTACTTAAGCCCCTCCACCACGGCAAGGTAGTACCCGAGGAGGGGATTATCAACAACAAACTGTGCAATTACATGTGTGTATATTTAGAAAAATGAATATTGAGTGAACATAAATTAGTGTTGCTATTTAATGCACGACGTGAGAGAGATTCATCCAATCGAAAGATTAATTCGCACTCCCGATCTTGGGACAAAATCAATTTTCTCGGAATTCATCAATAATGCCTCATAAATTAATAATCCGAGATGAGCCATTCTTATCTCGTTAGAAGCGCTGAAATCTTAGCTTTCCAACGAGACCAGAATCATCTTGCTACGATTTTTCTGTGCGAAGTTATTGACGATTATATCGACTCGCGATCTCTTAATCCTCATTCAGAAGCAGCAGACGGCGCGTACGAGTATATGCGGCGTCTCGCGCGGCGTCTGGCGCGGCGTCTCGCGCGGCGATGTTTACTACAGGTGTTCCTCGTATGTTTTTATTCCAGTTTTTTGGGGACGTAGTACGCTCGCGTAATACTTGCGTAAAATTCGCGCGGCCTTCTTTCATGAATGGTGCGCGCGCGCGCCCGATTTTTAAAACGCTATAACTCGGCGAAAAATCGACGTAGCGAGATGAACCAAAAACCAATCTTTTTCGTTTCACATACCGCAGATGTCTACGCTGAATATGTATGCCCTTATCATGAAACTTATATACAACAATGGAATAAAAAGTAAAATGCTAACATATAAATTATATGTATAACTGCTAAATATAAAAATTTGCCAACAAACTATATTAGACTGTATAGCAAGATTGCCCAATAAAATTGTATTAGTGAATATACAATAGAATAAAGGCTAATGTAACGCCAATGTTACGTATCAATAATTGTATTGCATTTACATTCCCAATACTACGCCAATACTTTGTGCTATCCGGGCTTTATCAACACTTTATATTATAATTCAACTACAGATTTAATATTTTTATTTTCATTGCAAGAAAGTAATTGCAAAGTAACGATTCGTTACTTTCTGAGTAACTGTAACGTGTTACTTTTCAGAATTAGTAACTTGTAACTGTAATTAGTTACATATTTAGCGAAAAAACTGTAACTGTAACTAGATACTTTTGTAAAGTAACTTTCCCAATCTTGATAATTTACACCTATTTGGCTGATCTATACACCTACATAGATCGGCAATAACCTATAACTTTGACGACATTACATTTTTTACTCCTGAATCTTTAATTTAAAAAATTTACTTTAGCTCCTACTCAAAAGGCCTACTTTAATGTTAAATTAGCAAAAGTAGAAATTTCCGACACTATCAGTTTTAAAGTAGGAGTAAATTTTGTACTTGCAGTTCGACCTCTTTTACTGTCTTCTTACTATATAATAGAATTAAAGATTCAACATAGGGCCAAAATTTCGATTCGAGGAGTGGAGGAAAAATTCATCGATTCGCCGCGCGCAATTCGCCATTCGCAGTGATTCGCTAGCCGAGCGGTTTCTTTACGAAAATAGTGGTTTTCTGATTAATATTGAAACTTGCCTAATTGTAAACTTATAATACAAGTCTTGTAACAACAGGTGAAAGTTAAAAATTGTTAAACGAACAAAACGACAAATAACAAATTACAAATGATAAACTGCGAATCACGAATAGCGTCGCAAGTAATAACGAATGTCCAACAAATTTCTGTGAGTCACGAATCGCGAATCGCGTATAGTGTGGCGCTAGCTTAACGGAGAGAGACGCACCAGCAAATGTGCGAAAAGGGAAAAAGGGCGGATCCACCCCGGATAAGAGGAGGAAAAGGATAACGATCACGTGCCTTTACGGACGTGTACCGACTGTCGCCCCTTGCCAATAAGCTCGCCAGGATTTCGCGGCGGGGCGGAATGAAAATCCAGCATTCCGACGGAAACGCGCCCGTCTTTTCCGGATCCGCGTGGCGCAGACGGCGCGGCACAGCGGCTGAAATAATCGCGTCCCGCCGGGAGAGGAAAAGGGGTGGACGGAATTTCCATCCCCTACGAGAGAACGGCTAATGGTTTTAAGGCGGTCGGCAATCAGCACCGGCACGGATAGCACGACGGCGGCTAAACAGCGGTTTCCGCCGGCACTCCGTCCCACGTTATGCGCGTTTTAAACGCATGCCTCAGCGTGCTCGCGGTGGAATAGCCGCATACCGGCGCATACTTTGCCAAGTACTTGAAAAAAGGAAGGGAAGACAAAGGCCCGCGTGAGTATTCCGCGAGAGGTGAAAGCTGAAATTGAACACGGTCGCGTAACACGAGCGAAAAAGGGGAGGATCGCTGAAGGTATCACACCAAGGTCCATGCATCGCGCGGCCGCGTGACGCTTGTTGGTCCAGGGCGAATTTATCGCGCCGACCGGTAAGTCGGGATTTAGGAAGAGAAATGCCGCCGGGAGGAAGAGAGAGAGAAAGAGAGAGAGAGAGAGACGCGTATGATTGCGCGCGGCCCGCGCGTTTAATCACGCGCGCGCACAAGCGGAATTTTTCTTCCCAAAGCGGATTAGTTGCAGATACGAGCCCGGCGGCAATTATCGCACGGACGGCGATGTGGTGGCTTATTATTGTGTAACGCGTAAACTTCGCGGCCCGTAAATTACTCGGGGAAAGAGTCGTAACTCTCTCGCGGCGACCGAAAGTCTTGACAAATCCGTAAGAATTTCTGCCAACTACGATAAAAATGCGATATAACTTGCCGCGTAATTCTCCGCGCCGCTAAGGAGGATATTAGCGAAGTTTTGTTCAAATTTCGAAATCAGCTTTGAAGAATGGATGGTAATAATGCTCCGCTTTATGCGTAGGCGCGTTTTTTACCGTTTAACACACGGAAACGTATTCATTTATCAGACCTTAAATTATCATTCTTCGTCGGAGAAGCGTCTGCCAGGGGGGGTTCAAATTTGTTCATAAATTCGCAAGTATTTCTGATTTGTCAGGCGTTCCCCGTTTAACGCGCGACTCCCCCCCGAACTTGCAACGCTTCCGAAGCGAGGACGAACAAATTGTTCGGAGCTCAGGGCGAAGCGCTACGTCTTTGGAATGCAAATTCCGCGTTTCGAGATACGGCGAGGGCTTTCATAATTTAAGCTGATTCTTAATTCGTAAGAGGTCGTTGAGACAACGGGCTGGTAAACTTGGAACTTTTGCCTTGTTCCGCGAGCTGATGTCAAAAAGAGACGAGCGGGGAGGGTTGGGTCACGAAAGGAGAGAAAATAGAGTCCTCGTTATCGCTTATGATAAATGCGCTCTTCCGATAAGACTGCTACTTTAATATTACATAAAGAAGCAGTGAAAAATGTAGTAAAAAACGAAAGAGCAGGTAAAAGTATCTATTACGATAATATTAACGCGCGTTTTTCACTGACGTAAATTTACTTATACGATAGTCCACACGTCTATCATCCCCTTCTCGTATCGTCCCCTTTTCTCGCACATCGCCGACACTTTATTATTATTTTTCCAAGAGAGAAAAATAAGTACGATCAATTTACCCGTGCCATATGTTTCTGTTCGCAAAATTCTCACGTCCGATTCTCGAAACCCTATCATAGTATAACTAGTATGCCCACACCGTCATTTGTTTTGTTTTGCGTCGACCCTTCCTGCGCATCCGCCATTATTTTGGTGGAGCCAATGAGACGTTATATATGAGGTAGTGTGAAATCAGTGTGACAGTGTGACAGGATTTTATACCAAAAACATGGCGGAATACCACGTGATCGAAACCGAAAAGATCAAAGGACCAACAGAGAGTGGGCACACTAGTTATGCCCAATGAAGACGCGAGCGTCTCCCGGGACAATTAAGGAGGGAACCGCGGCGCGATCGACGGCGCAAAAACCGTAATTTTCTCAAATGCATTCGCGAGTGTCTCGCCGTTACTTTCGTCCGCAAGAAGCGCCCCTAGACTCCTAGAAGGGGCGCGCAATTATCCCAGCTTCCCTTTAATACACCCGACGGCGGCTGGAAGAAGGTGCAGCGAGGCAAAATTCCTCCGTGGATGTGCCAGCGATAATTGTTACCCGCGTTAAAGAGAGCTGCGCGAATCGACGGCGGAGATCGTCCTCTTCCCTCTTGCTCGCAGCGTCGCGTCGTCGATCCCCGGGAAGCGACAGGGCACGACGACGGGAGACGGGACGAAGGTGACGAATGTCGGAGAAACGACGAGCTTCCGTGCCAGTTGTTTTACGAGGGTGTATCCGGCGTCTATTTACCGTACTTTTTATCCCCCACTTCCGTCCCACTCGTTCTCTCACCCTCTCGCCTGCCGGCCCTTCCCGTCCCTCCCTGCTCCGTCCCGGTGTTTCTTTAGCGGTTTCACTCGTGCCCCCTTACCGCTGTTCCTGCCACTGGATGAAGAATAAATGATGTACGGCATGACGTCCCGACGCCGGCGTCGACGCCGTCGTTTTTCACGGGGGATCCCCGCGTCCTCCGTTTCCGATTAACTCGTCGTTATTTTTGCTACGTCCGCGCCTCCCCGCATCCTATTTATTATGCTCGCCGCGCACATCGCATTGGTACTATCGCGTGTCATTATTTCCGCTCGCAGTCGCAAATGCAAAACATTAAATATACATTTCTCGCGCATGTGAAAGTCGTATATAGGGCTAAACGTTTTCAGGCCAGCCTGATTTATGCTTGTTTACGCTTGGTATCGATTATGCTCACCACACTCGACTGATCTATGCATGTTAACGATAATATATGGGCAAATGTTAAAACACTAAAAATAGCGCTCTGATTATTATCGGCAGTACATGACGACGCTTATAATAGCGCTTCGGTCAACATAAAGCGAACTAGCATTTATTTAGAACCCGAGTGACCTAAATCAGAAATTCATTGTTAGAATTCACGTTTTAAATACAATCGTGATACGCTAACGAGGACGCAGTAATGTCGCGTGATACGGTTACAATGTGTCATTAAAATAATTCTTTCACTTTCTCGCGATACAATATCCTTATATTGCCTACTCTTGGGAAAAGAAGACAGTTAGCAACCAATTTTGGGGACCAGAATTAGTAATCGAATTATTTGGATTGTTCGTAACTCTACTTTGGGAAGTATTTTGACCGTCTTCTTCGTAGTTAAGCAACTTAACATTTCGGTTAGTGCCTCTTAAGTGAAAATTATCTTTGCGCTACTGAATATCGACAGAACTAATTGAGAGAATTGATTAGTATCATTTAAAAATCTTGGACATAGATAAAATAACTAACTGCGATTTTTAGTTACGCGGGATAAAATTCGTAAAAGATTAGAGTGAGTTACGAACAATCCAAATAATTCGATTACTAATTGCGGGCCCCAAAATGGGTTGCTAACTGTCTTGGTTTTTCTCAGAGTATAAGTGTAAAACGAAAAATCAAATGTAACTGTTGCGGGATAAACCAACTTTTCCTATTCCCTTTTTCCTCCGTAAAATAAGAACCGTGAAAATGCCGGGTGATCATAAATCCTTGTACGACCATTTCGTCAACACAAATGCAACCGGCTTTGTACTCTCGGCACTCGTTAGCGGACTTCTTGCTGATTATTCAGAATTCCTCGCCACGTGCTAGCTTTCTTTCCCGCCTTTCCCCCTCACCGTCGATGGCGTTAACAAGTAGGCGGCTTTGTGGCGGACAATGCGTCGCACGATGGCGCATTCTTAACGACAGTCGCGCTGCAATTCGTGACCATTCGCGAGCGCGGCAAAAACGCGGTCGCTGATCTTCACCAGCAGCACGAAAGAAGCAGCAATTTTATTTTTTATTCTTTCCTCGAAAAAATGAAACATTCTCCAAGTACACTGCGCCGTGCTTTGCGTTTTTACAAAGCAGTACCATTTGTACGGAGTAATTAAAAAGAAGTCGAACATTTTTTTCGGGCGTCAGGTACTTGCAGAAATGAACAAAAGAAAATGTCCGTTTAATCGAGACAGAGGCAGGATAAAATGTATCGTTTCAAAATGGACTTTCACGTTTCCGTTTCCCACAATTCTAAATATCTTTCATCCCGATATAATTATGACGCTTTTTTCCATCCTCCGTGGATTATCATTCATAGAAACACAAAATGGATATACCTACCCAACTAATCATGCGTTCGAAATAAATGTATGTTTCGGGGTAAAATGAGGCGCCCGCGAAATATTGAAAATTAATCTCACATACGCGATTGTGTAACGGCGACGTTGCAATGATCGCAGCAACAGAAAGAAGAAAAAAACTAACGGCACCGGAGCTGATAGTGCGCATAAATTAAGACTTTCGTACACCGAGAAAAATACCCGATTAAATATTATATAATCGGACAATCTAATTACATAATAATATATCCGATCAAATTATACATCCGATGAAAAATACGATCGGTTTTTCAATCAAATTTCATCGGTTGTATCCATGATTTAATCGGAAAACGTACTCGGAAAAATTAACCATCGGAAACGCCATTTAATTGATTCATCCGATGAAAATTTTTCATAGTGTAGTCATAAATTCCTCCGACTGATTTTTAAAGCAATTGGTGCATTTGCCAATGCGCCCAATTACACGTCGAATTGTTTGCCCCCTATCCCATTCCGCAAATAACATGCACGGAATAACATGTCAAAAACCCAATTTCGTTAAACGCGCAAAACAAACTTCACGCACCGCTAATTTTCGCAACAAAATGCACATACTTTTTTATGTTGCTCGATGCCGCAACGCGACGCTGCCTTGAAAAATTCAGGGCATCAGCGAGACGTGACAGATAACGGGCCGCAAAAAAGAAGCGCGCGTAGAAAATTCAAAAACCGCGAAATGCAAAATTGCCGGCGATGCATATCGCATGAGTTACAGCGCTGTCATTATTATCGTTACGCCTACTGTCACGATTATTGTATGTACTGAGTTATGAGGCTTTTCTCTATTCTCCATGGATTATCATTCCGCTCGAAACACACAATGGATACACCCAACTAATCACGCGTTCGAAATAAATGAATATTTCGGGGGAAAATGACGCGCCCGCGAAATATTGAAAATTAATCTCGCAGACGCGATTGTGTAACGTCGACGTTGTAATGATCGGGGCAACAGAAGGAAGAAAAAACTAATGGCACCGGAGCTGATAGCGCGCATAAATGGCCGTTCTATTATCACAGCAGCGACGCTAATGCTTAAATCGATAACGCCAGCAAAGATGTCAAGTCGAAAAATTTCTCCTGTCGCATTTATGAGAAATTCTCCCGTCGGTGTGTAACTCGCTCTGTAATTACACTCGCAGCCGTGCAATTCTAAAGGATGCTGCGCCGGAACGACCCGAATTGCGCGAAGAGCTAAACCGTAACGAACGTCTCGATCGACTCCGAGATCTCGTTTGTTTCCTAAATTTCGACGCGGCGCCATATCGCCGGGAAAATCGTGCGGAAATAATTACCAGACCGCTGGTAATGCTACAGCTTCGAAGATGGAGAGGAGGCGGTAGACGAGGAAAGCTTGCGGCACGACTAATAATGCCAGCCCCACCGCGGCTTTGCTCCGAGCCTCTTCTCGTTCCACCCTTCGGCGCAGTCACTATCTGGCTGTGCATTAAACAAATATTACGTTTCCCTAATCGGGAAACTGGGTGTACTAAAAGCCCGCAGAAGTTCCTACTAAGTCGAAATCGTGTACAATCTAGATTTACGAGTACCGTAAGAGGGTATTGGGGGAACCATATAGATATATTGGCTTTAACAGATTTTAGATTACTTTCCACTGAGCCTCGAGCGAGGTACGATAAGAGTTTACAGACTGTAAGAGAATTGTACTAGGAAAATTTTCTCAAATGCAAGAGGTACAAAAGGAAAGGTAAAAGAATCTCGCGATCAACTCTATCGATTATCCAAATGAAGTCTACGAATTTCTTTACTGAATTCTGACTTCAATCAAGATTCGAAGAATTACCGACTGACATATACGAAAGGGTAGAATAAGGGGAAAACGTTTCTAAAATATGTGTATCATTCAAAATGACGTAAAATTTACGAACGGCAGCATCCCGGAGTTTAAGGAGCAGAATAAAGCGTGCAGAGAGAATCACCGTAATGGCCTTTGGAAGAAATCGGATGTGGGACGACGAAATGGAGACTATCAACGAATTTATGAACACGACGAGTGAGCACGGAGCTCGACGGTGAATGAGTGTTTTACGAGACAACTATAGAGTTGTGTGCATCGCAATTGGCCGCACGAGCATAACGTTGCCACGTTCGGGGTGTTTATCTTTACTGCCGTTTCACGAGAACGTTTCATCGTGATATCCGCGATAAGGAAACACTAGCTGAATATTGACAATAATCCAGACTATTAGAGAATTTTAATGCCCTCGATTTAACTCTCGGCTATAGGCGAATACTTTCGAAATCTCGAAACCATTCTCAAAGCACGGCGCTCGTTTATGCGTATTATTTGATCGCTAATAACGATGTTCCGTGAGATAATTGGCGCAGATAAATTAATTCGACCGTAATAAACTGCGCGCGAAATATGCGATATCGAGTGATCGCGTATTAACTTCGGTACGTACTGTAAGCGAGAATTAAATGTACGGTATACGCCACTACAATAAATAATCTAGCGTGTCAATAAATGTTTCTTTGTGTAATAACATTTTGTTCGAGGTAAATAGGGGCATTAATATATTTAAAATATATTTTGCCGCTGCCACGTGCTTTTAATTAATTTTACCCCGTGATAACTTGAGACGAAGTTTGCTTAATCCATCACGTCGTAAGTACATTATCGGATGCATTAATATTAATGGTCGTCCCCGAGCGCTCGTGTCAATGAGAGTGACGTAGGAAGACACTACAGAATTCGCCTTATTGAGTAAACGTTACTAATTTAGCTCAGTCGTACGCATCGCTTGCTTCATTTCTGGTCGATCGCGCAGCACACGTTTAATATGCGTATTGAACAGTCTATGCCGCGCGAGTGCTGTCATTGCCCTCGAGGGACGCGGGCGGATATGAAAGTGACGTGAAAGCGGAAAATTTGATTAGTATTACAGAACCGAGTAAAATTACGACAATCGCGCTGGCTGCAGGTAATAGATCCTTGAAACGCCGATCGCGTTTTCGCGTCCGTCCGCTTTGTTTCCGGTAATTAAGAGCTACTATAACTTCCTCCTAAACCGGGATAATTTGCCGCGGCTGTAATTCGCCCGGTTATTTCGCGGAGTAAATTTTTATACGTGCGATATAAATATCGCCAAAAATGTAAATGCAAAAAAAATCATATTTATTCATACACGCATGCGTCCTCACTCGGACATGTACCCGCCGTACGCTTTATTACCGCTGCACAAAAAAAACAGTGCATAAAAATTCATAGAAATTATACGGATACTTTTGCATGCGGAAAAAATAACGGTGCTTCGGTATGAAATTAACTCGGATAAAATATGTCACGTTGCGTCGCGCGTGCGTTTCGCTAGAGAACTGCTGCGACGCGTGGTTCTTGTATCATCGGATCGAGGGTGTGATCGGAGAGCACATGCCCGAAGCTCTTCCAGCGCGGCGGAAATAAGCTCGAAACGATCATTGGGCGTGAATGAATTTCAACGGTTGCAATAGCGATCGAGACCGGTCGCGGTCCGGCGGGCATTATGACGACAATTAAAACATTAGGCAGCGGGTCGTAAACGACATTGGTGCTTAGCACGGAAGAAAGTACCGTGAGTTAGGTGCTCTCTATAAAAGTACGTAGTCACTCAGTTTTGGCATCCAGTTGTTCGCTGGCTGCACCCACCGTGATAACGCCGACATGGTTACGTGGGTAAGTTCCTCGCAGTTCCCCCGGAACGTTTCTCTTTAGTCGGTGAAGTGGCTGAGGGGCCGAGTGAATGAGGTGCGCAAAGTTTGTAATCGTTTCTAAAGTACTGCGTACATAATACACAGCGTCGAATACGGACCCATCGGCGAGAATAATTCATCTTTAGAGATAAAGACCCGCCTTCCCCTCGCCACGCACGCCTCCTTTCCATTACTTTGATTAACACACGCGTTACTCAGCTTTTAATATCACGACCGTGGGGCGACTACGTGATACAAAGCTCCAAATTTATCGTTGACATCCGTCTGGATTTCAGGCCGAATATATCCCGGCGCGAGTTTGCGGACAGTTGTGACGTACAAATGTCACAGATAAAAGTCATTAGGACGTTCGTCATCGGTGCGGCTGATGAAGCATTCGCGGTTAATTGACGTGCGCCCGCAAATTTTCGCGTTTCGGAAACTCGATCTCGCGTCCAGCAGTGTTGTCGCGTTAACTCGGTTAAAAACGTGGCCGAAGTTTGTGTAATGGGGAGAGACGGGGTGGACCGCCCCTCCACGTGCAAAACACGTCTCGCCGTTTCTGATCCGCGACCGGCGGCGCCGCCCGCGTCCAGTCGACGTCGGGCGTCGCCGGCATCCGGAATCTTTTGTATAAATTGCTTTGTCGCTGATTAAATCCCGAGTTATTAAGCGCCGGAACATTTGCATTTCAAGAAGAATATATCAGCGCTTCGCGCGGACGCCGCCGCCAGCTTGCAGCTACTGCGGAACGAGGAAATTAGCGGCGGCGGAGGCGACGGTGTCGCGACGCCGTGGAATGAGATATTGCGGAAGGAGAGACGCTGGGGAGGGAAACCGAGATTCCGACTTTCCCAAGTCCCCTCGACAGGACTCTTTCTATTCCAATTGGATATAGCGTTTAATTATCCCCGCATCGAGAGCATTCAGTAATAATTCTGAAAGCTTCTTCATATCATTCAGCCTGGCGCTCGATTGCAATTGACACTCATTTCGCGATATTACTCATTCTGAAGTTTACATTAGACTCGAGAGAATACGATTCACTGGGTATTTTTGAATTTATAATTGCATTCGGGTCGGTTAAATTTATAATTGCGTCTTATCACACTTCTAATAATCTCTTATTTTCGGAGCTCTGGATAACGTAATCAATTCAATAATATAAAATCTGAAATAGAATTTGCTGTGCATAAAACTCATCTCGTGTTAAAATAGCATGATACAGTTTCCGAGCGCAGATTACGAAACCACACATTCCATAGTATAATCTAAGTTTCCGAACATTAATAATAGCTAAGTTCGAAACGACTCGTCTATGGTGTATAAGAAACCGCGTTTGGAAAACCGCTCAATTAAATAAAACCGGAGAAGGATAAAGCGCGAAATCGCATCACAGATTCAATCTACCTTCGCCAATTTCGAATCGAGTTCAATCCCGCGGGTGAATCGCAAAAGCGGATTTCTGAGAATGTAATTTGATATCGTCTTCGGCTGATTCCCTATTCCTACGCGCGTCAGTCCTACTAGAAATTCGAATAAATCACCGGCGCGATTATATTCGAGCGTGATTAATTGATTTCTTGCGGCAAACATACCGCCAGCTGACCACGCTGATTTTCCTAACGGCTCGAGATGTGATTTCGGTTCTCGTTAGCCGAGCGATCTCTCTCCCTTTCTTCCTGCGGGGGATCCGCAGCAAGAAGGCCGAAGCGCGATAAAACGACTCCCCGACGATTTACTGGATATTATCTCCGGCTCTTCCGCTCGAGCGTGCACGCGTACACGTGTGTGCGACAAAACTGACCGCCCGATACGATACGCTTTATATCTATTGAAAGTTAAACGCCCATTATTCGGGTCGTTTCAACTATCTCTCTATTTAGAATGCGAATAGACAACGGGCAATAGGCCCATAATCTGAATCGTTGTAATTCAGGATTGTGAGAGCCGCAAAGTTATAATAGAATTATAAAAATAAATAATTATACCCAAGACGCCATATCCTTATGTACTATAATTATTATAATTAAGGATAATGAAAGTTTAACGTTAACGATAAGTTGCTGCTAGAGTAACAATCCAAAAGACATCGCCGTTCCACGAACAGGTTCCATTTACCGAGCTCGTCTGTCATCCTAGGCGTGGTTTCCGGTCGTCGGTCTGTTGCTGGCAGCAGCGACCGGCCAGGAACCTAAAACACGAGATGAGATTCGACCGCAGGTGTCGGCGGCCAAGCAAGAACTGGCCGGCTCCAGCAGGCTGCCGGGACAATTGCAGCCGCCGCGACCGTTCGTGCCCGTCGAGAATCTGCTGGGCATTATCGCGCCGGCCGAAAGAAACCAGAAGAAACGACAGCTGGCCGATCTCGGGCTAACCTTCCCGCAGCCATTGTTACCGCTAAATGGCCAAACTCCGCTTCCGCTTCTCGAGACGACTTTTGGCGCGGGTCTCGGTGCCAGCATCGTTCCACGAATCACTCCGCAACCGAAGCAGATCATCACGCGGATAACCGAGGCCTCGCCGCCGGTTGGTCACGTCACCATCGTGACCCCACCAGTCGTTGAATCGCAACGTAGAGTTCACGACTTAAACAGGGCATTCCACCACAAATCCCACTCCTTCCACCATAAGCATGGACATCACCATGGACATCATCACGATCATCATCACGACCACCATTCGCATCACGACCATCATGCCAAGCACGGCCATCATCATGGACACAAGCATCACCACGGGCACGAGCATAAGCACGATCATCATCATCACGAGGAGCATAAACATCACGAGGACCACAAGCACCATCATGATCAGCATCACCACCACGGGCACCATCATGATCATGGACATAAGCACGAGTCTGAGCATAAGCATCACCATGGTCACGAGCACAAACATGGACACCACCACAAGCACGGCCACAAGCACGGTCACGAGCATAAGCATCATGGAGAGCACAAGCATCATCATGGGCATGATCACCATTCGAAGCACGAACACCATGAGGAGCACAAGCACCATTCGGAGCATCATCATCATCACAAGCATCATCATCATAATGAGCACCATCATCACCACGACCACCAGCACGTTAACGAGCATCATCATCATCACAGTCATAAGGAAACCGAGAAACATCACCATCACCACGGACACGATCACAAGGAGCATCACAAGCATGGGCACAAAGAGGAGCATAAGCATCACCACGGACACGAGCACAAGCACGGCCATCACGAGGAGCATCACCACGGCCACCACGAGGACCATCACCACAAACACGG
>NW_011967172.1:414695-488949 GCF_000949405.1 Vollenhovia emeryi
ACACGACCACAAGCACGGCCACCACGAAGATCATAAGCATCATCATCACCAGGACCATCATCACAAGCATGGCCACGACCACAAGCATAACCACCATGAAGAGCATCATCACGGCCATCACGAGCACCACAAGCATGACCATCACGAGGACCATCACCACAAGCACGGCCATGAACATAAACACGGTCACAAAGAAGATCATCATCACGGTCATCACGAGGACCATCATCATGGTCATCATGAAGACCATAAACACCACCATCACGAGTCCCACAAGCATGGCCACCACCATAAGGAAGACCACAAGCACGGCCACGACCATAAGCATCATCATGATCATCACGAGCATCATAAACACCACGAGGACCATAAGCATCACGAGGGACACGAACATAAACATCATCACAAGCATCACGAAGGCCATAAGCATCACGAGGATCACCATCATAAGCACGGACATGACCATCACGATAAGCACCACGAGGACCATCATCATCATGAGTTCGAAAGCCACGGGCACGGGCATTTCAAAAGCTTCGGCCATCATTTCGAATCCCCGCCCGCTCACGAAGAATATATACTCTCGGAAGAAAGCGCGGCGATTTCAGTGACGCCGCCCATAGAAGACGTTCTAAAGATCACGAAATCACCGGCAGCGAGGGAGCCCGTGGAACGCACGGAGATTGTGCAAGTTTAATGCATGAATCATAACGTGAACAACGACAGGGTTAGAAGCAGAACGTGTAAAATAAGTTACTTACAAACTATATACGAGTACGTCAACGAGAATGAAAAGAAAATATTTAGCGGCGCAGAATAAAAGATTTCACGTACTTAAACTTTGGAGCGTTGAATTTCCTGCTATATTCTATGTGAAAGCGCAAATTGTTTTAATCGAAAACATTTTGTTATGTATCATATTGGTTTCTCCTGATTCACCAATTTTTGAAAACATATTGAAACAAGTTGAACAATGGTTGGCATTCTTTCAGATCACTTTTTTAAGGATTCTTTGTTCATATTCTATGTATTCGTTAATAAAGAAATAACTGTCAAATTTGTTAAAACAGCATTAACTGGAGAAAAAAACAGAGATAAAGAGACATGTGAAAAGAAGTAAATCACATTTAATGATACGTTAAATTTATAACCTTTTAAGTGCTCCACCGGCTTTTTTAATTTATTATACGACGAAATATGGTCATTTATTTTCAAGCTAAACAGATACGTCGCATTAATTTTGTGTTAGCACTTTACTTGAATTCGATATTTTCGAAGAAATGTAATTTGTACTGCTTTTAAGCTAAACATATAACCGACAAGAGTGTTACGTTTACGTTTTACATTAAAATTCTGTATTCTTTAACCCTGTCGTAGGAAACCATTCAACTGGATACTGTTCTATATTACCCGCTTTGTATTTTCTCGACGATGGCGTCGTTCGAGAAAACGATTACGGCTCGATCGTGGCGCAGGCTCGCAGGTATCCCGTTAAGCGTTGTTTCTCGTTAGTCAGACATTACTCGAGCGTTGTTGACACCTTTGAAATATAAAGTTTTCACCACTTTACGATCCTTTCATTTTTCCACCACCCTGGCCTCTTGGTATAAAGCCCGAGGTAAACGACGGCTCGTTTTTCCACGCAAGAGAGACAATATTTAAGGTTTATGGCAAAGAGCGCATTTTTATGCTGTTGCAAGAAATTTTATCTGCGAGAATATAAACAAACAATGGGGGGAAAGAGTTAGACTGAGGTGCAAACATGTTAATTGCCTCGAAATGATCGTCGCGTTAATATTGGAAAAGTTCGACCAAGCTGCGGCAGAAAACTCCACGCAAATATATAAATCTAATTTAGAAGACGATCCGAAAGTTAACTTCCAATGTAATTCCGTAGGTAGAGCGAGGGTCGTGATCGTAATTCTTCGACTTAAGAATAATTTATAGACGGTACTAATTTCTCCCGGCAAGCTGCGATTCACGAAAGCAATTTCTTAGAAGCGTGGGTTAGGACATGTGTACAATGGGAAGGATCCTTCGATACGCCGGGAGCGATGCACCTATCTCGCGTGCTGGGTAATGGATCGATTATTCAGAGAGAATCGATTTAGCTTTAGGCGCGAGCACGCGTAATCCGTTAATGCCGTCAAGGATCTTCCGCGACGTTGTAACTCGTTCGACGACAACTTGTCAACGTTGGACGTTACAAACCCTACTTTCAATTTACTATATTGATCGAGACTTTCCGAGGACGCAGTAGAATCGAGAAACGATACAGATCGAACAATGGTGACTCTGGATAAGCGTCATTTCCGGAAGATCCGAAAGAGGGGAAAAAAGAAAACACTTTAGAAATCTTCGGAAAGCATCTCCCCGTCGGAGAATCTTTCCGCACGATAAGAAAATCGAGGCAGACGAGAGATCTATGGGCGGGGATGAGAGGCAGAAAGGAGATGGGACGATAAATCCCGTTTGTGAATTGAATTGACGCCTCTATATCGTTCACGGCGCGCTTCGCTATAAAGGTGTTGCCCGTACTTTAAGATTAAAACGACAGATATGTCCGTCTCTGATAGCGCGATAAATTCCCGAAAAACAACTAACCAATTCGAATTTCAAACGCTCCCGCAATTGGTATGTTATATTAAATATATTAAATACGGACATACAGAATTGATAAGAAAAAATTTTTCTAAATAAGAGCGCATGAAGAACGATATTCCGAACGTACGTCACTTTGAAAAAGGCAGCAAAGTAAAAAAGCAGATGTCTGTCCATCAGTAAATCGTCTTTTAGCGTGCTAAGTGGATCAAAGAGCGAAATGATTCAAGGCTAAGAGAACGACAGACCGATACGGTAAGAGAACAAAAGGAAATAAATTGTATCTGTGAATGGAATTATCAGTCCCATCTTCCTCCGCCGCTCTGCGTAACTTTGTACCGAAATGCTCTACGCCTTTGACCCTAGCCTCATGACTACAGACACAAAAATAGGATGATAATCAGAAATTATACAATTCAACATTTCTTTTTTACCTCGGAGTCGATCCTTCGCGAGAGTTTAAAATTTAAATTGTACGTTTTAAAGCGGTAAATTACTTGGGAGCTACTTTGAAGTTTCGAGCGAGGAGCCAATGGGACATTTCGGAATGCTCGTCCATCAGGAAATTGTCTCTTTGTTGAACGTGGGAATCAGGAGAAAGACAAAGAGAGGCGCGAGAGACAAAATGAGGATACGCGAGACGAGTGAGCGGGCGAAGATAAATCCTGTTTGCGGATTGAATGGCTTGCCTCGACGTCCCCATCGTGCTCAACTTTGACCTAGAGCAACTTCCGTCTTTCCACAACCGCAAACTTGTTACCGTAATGTGCCTGTAAGTCGGTCTCACCAGCAGTTCCCGGTAGTTAATTAATTAATACAATTAAGTGGCGACGGTTTTCGATATAAAGTTGTTTTCGAATAGCGAGCAAAATATGTCGCCAGGACGCGGGTATAACAATAGGTACTCTAAGAAAGTGTCGCTGCAAAAGGCGATAAGGACAACGCCGGAGTAATTGCGAGTTGTCCCTCCATTAGCGAATTATCCCGTCGTCGCGCGAGGAAAACAACCAAGGAACTGAATGCAACAATACGATAGGAAAGCGGAAGACTACGTGTTTTCGCGAGTTGGAACGTTGGTCACATCGTTGCCGATGCAATTGTTCCGCAGTCGCGCCGGCTGCGAGATAAGGAAACTAACGACAATGACCATCCAATCAAGGAAGAGTGCAAGCGCGTCCGTATAAAGTATGCCCCTAGATAATAGAGGAGTAAGTGCTATTGTTTATTCCCGGTGCGATAATCGAAACTAAGAGTTTTCTTTAAAAATTGCGAGAAGCGCGCGCCGATCAACCTGTTTGAGGGTGATATCCGTAACTTGATTGTAAACGTTAATTTTCTAATGCTAAGCGAACTAACTCGGTCCCTCCCCCTCCCCCCGTTCTCCCCTCGATAAACCTGTTAATATAATGCAACTACGGTTTAGCGATACAACGCGTAAGTAAGTAATAAAATTATACGAAACTCCGTGGTTAGTTTGCAGCACCGAGATCGTGCTCGATTTACACCTGCACGCAAGCTGCAAATTACTTCCATTACGCAATCTGTGCTGATCGCAAAGTTCCACCGAGATTCCCGATGCTTTTCTATTGTTTCGCTAGCCTCTCTTATAAAAAAATATCGCATCACACAAACGTGATCGTTTGATAAATTACTTTAATTTAATTTGTCGCCGAGACTCGTAAGCTATTTTTCCAAACTACTTTGTAACTAATAAAATTTTTCGCATTGATTATATTTTCAAGCTAGAAACGACCTGCTGATTTAAAAACTTTCTACGTTATTAACACAGAGTGAAGATGCGTCTTGAGAAAGTAGAAAAGAAATACCTTTTATGCGAATAGAACTGCGTTTGCGTATTCATAAGTTTCAATAATAATTGTTAATGAGGATGGAGTTTATGTTTCAGTAACATTAATTACGTTGGGCCGCTTACTCGGGAGTACTTTCAGCCGGCTGCTATTTTAATACGCTTTTATTTTAACGAGCCAAGTATTTTATTCATTGACGCAAGCTCTGCTAATGAGGACGGTAATCAACAAAAGCAGCGGGTATTAATATTTCTGTCAGTCTTACGAAATAAAACTGCGAGTTCCCAACTCACGAGAGGCGGATAGCGAGATAGTTACAAGCCGAAAATCTATTCTCAGCACCGCCGTCAGAAATTTTCCACGGGAATTTATCGCGTTTTCAGAAATTTGTCTGCATTTTCAATAAAATGGCTCACGAGATACGCAACGAAAATATTATTTATGCTCGAGTTCTCCGGTGTCGAGGTACCGCGGGTGATCCATCAGATCGCAAATATTCTCGCTGGGAAAATGGCCGGCATCGCAATCACGAAAGCTCCGCCAGAGCACGAAGACGTCGGCAGGGGCTCGTTCCAACGTGGAAAGTTATCGGTATCTATCTCGACGAAATCCTCGAAGTTCGCAATGTCTGCCCGTGAAATGGGTTAATAAATCGTCCGACGTGATACATTTAAGCCGCGGCGGCGGTGGCGGTGGCTGAAGGAATTGTTGCAACGCGAAGGATCCAGGAATCGAGAAGCGCGGATCTGGAGAGAGCCAAGGATCCAGAGGAAAGAATAGGCCACCGTGGGCGCCATCGTGGGATTTAAATTCGTCCGACAGGTTTATCAGCATGCATTGGCCGGCGCACACTTGGTCCGGCGCGAACGCTGTTCCTATCCTTCGTTCTCGTTTCCCGCGCAGGCGGCGGAGATGCGAGAGATAAAGCCGCGGCGAGAAGAATCGGCGGGGGCCCGGAGGAATCTCGCGGATATGGGAAGTGGATGAATTGTGGGCGCTGCGGGCGAAAGGGGAGAGGGGGGCGCGATCATAACTCACGACACGTCGAATCTGACAAATGGATCTATCGTCTTGCGTGGTGATACCACCATATCATTATGCAGTTATGACGCAAAGGCTGATATCGCGTCTGATTAAGTCGATTTGATTAAGGGGGATCCAATGCGGCTTATCTGGGATTTACCTTCTACGCGGATTCTTCAAATTGCATTCTCGAAAGAGGAATTATTATATCGGCGGAAAATCGAAGGCTGCGCGCTTCCTTTTACAACTCGACTAATCCGTCGACGAATATTATCCTGCCTTAGCGACTATTATCCCGTCCCGTGAATTTTCCTTTTAAGGCCGTTTCTCGCATTTTAAGCGAGGGAAATAGCCTTATCTGTGCGGTGCAGTTTAAAGATGATAACGAGAAGAATGCAAAAGGTCGGGGGAAACAGCATTTAACAATTAGGAACAATTTCTGCTTGTCCGTGGAACTTGTCCGCCAGCGGCGTCGTTGACTATCTGGGTCAAAGTTGGAACAACAGGAAAGGTGAAGAGCAACTTCACCAAAGTAAAGAACGAGCATTTCCTTTCGGCCATTAACGAATTCGTATCGTCCAAGAGAGAAAAAGAAGATTCCCGTTGCTGAGCGCACAGGATCTTGTAGCAAACAGTAGTGCGTTTTTCCCAAAGCGCATTAGCATGTATGTCTCCCGGTGCAGTGACTAACTTTGGAAGGAAACGCGCACCCTCGAGCCGAACGTGTTTCATCAGTTACGTCTTACGTTCTTCCTTGTCGATTGAAGCTTCAAATATTTCTCGATGCGAAGAAAAAAAAAGAGAAAGTCCCGTCTACCTCTCCAAGATACTTTCAACTCTTCCTTCTACAGGTACACTAAAACTCGCTCTGAATCATCCTTCCCTTTACACGCAGTTTCTCAACTTCATTGTTTTCAAATAATCAAACGGGAAATTTGATCGGCGATAAGTGGAGACCGGTGTTGCCGGCGCAACGGCAGAAGTGAAATTTCTCGCAGCGTAAAGAAAATCTATAAATCGTCGCGCCGGTCTATTTTTCTTTCCCGTCGTGTTAAGTGACTGGAAAGAATCCAGTCGGCTGCCATGTGAAATGTCGGCACCCTCCGGCTAGCTCGCACTCCCCAAAGTTGAAGGGAATCTATATACGTTCGGGGAACATCGGGACCGAGCCGCAAACGACTTATCGATAATTGATCGCGTACACCCGTAAATTGCATTGTAATGCTGTCTGATGTAAATCCTGTTATAGAGTAGGCTTTCGATTTAGACAAATTGCTAAGATGGCACTCTCAATTTAGCGTAAAGAATTATTTTACGCCAGTACATGATTAACCAATGTACAACAGAAAAATTGTTGAACGACGCTAACTGGCAAATTCTAAGTAAAGAAATTTATTGCGAAAAATATTACCTCAGCCAGGGTTTAAACCTGGACTTTCCTACGCTCCAGGCGGATGTCTCACCAATTCGACCACTGGGGCATGTAACATGCCAGTTAGTGTCGTTTAACAATTTTTCTCCATCTCTTAATTTAGGTTGGCAAAAAAAAAGAATAAACGTACAAGATGACACAAGCGTGAATTAAATTTCCCGTGTTCAGGGCGCTTTAACTCCACTGTATATTCAACGTTGAACGTAGCGCGAATTATTGCCTTAAGTGAATCACTCGAAAACGCAGGGCCACTTGAATTAATAAAGGAATCATCCGTAGCAATAAACGTAACGAGGCTTGCGCTTTTATTAACCCGATTGCGCGACGGTTCGCGATAAATATCAGAGAGAGGGCTCGCGGCGCCATTTATTACGATTTCCAAGATGCATCTATCTTCGCGCCGAAGATGGTTACGACAGCGCCAGGCCGTTAATCGGCGCTGAAGAGGCCGCGTCTAACAATCAGACCATCGGGAGCATTCCACGAGGCATTTATCGATAATCGATCGTAGTAGACTCCCGAATCGCAGACGGTTCCATTCTCGTCCCGGCTCTCCTTTGCCCTCAATCCACCGCCGACCGCCCTGCTTCCTGGAGCAGGTAAAGGTGCATTCACAAACGCGCGCGCGGCAGGAGCACTTAAGCCGTTAGACTCAAGGAGGATCTTGTTTCGGGCTTCACGGAGCTGTCACGAGCACGTTGCGGGGCAGGCTTCGACTTGTGTACACGGGGCACGGTGTTATACACAAGGGAGCCCTCGTGTGTAGGGCCAGGCCACGCGTGTATATGGAAATGCGTCGTTAGACAGGTGCTTGAGAACCGCACCGCATGCCACCGGGTAATTTCTCATAGGTGCGACACGTCGACTCTGCAGCGACGCAATCTGCCACCTGCAATGGTCCGCCCGTCTGTACGGAGGTTTGCATCGCGCGCGACGAAATAAACGCCACCGCGCCCTTTTGCCCTTCCGCCACGCGGCGAAACTCCAGCAGATAGATGAATCGCGCCCGAACAAACGACTTTTCCAACGGATATCCCAAGACTCCCAGTGATAAAACGGTGAAACAAAATCACCGTGGGACGAAGGCAAGCGGTGCAATAATTTGTAAAAACGCGGTAGTAAGACACTCTCTACAGGGAACCTTCGTTTCCCACAGATCAGCTGAGAAGCACTCGGAATCTCGCATCTAATTTCGGCTATTAATTCACGGCAATATTCGACAGCGAGCGGGAATCTACAAGCTCGATCTACGTCATCGATCCATGTAAACCTTTTGGCGAGTTTATACTCTTCTTGGTCGACGCTATCGCGACTCCGAAAGAATATCAATCTTTATTCTCGACTCGTTGCACGGCCGAAATAGGAAAGAACACCGCGAAATAGGGGAGAGTTGCCGAATGCGTACTAGTCACCTGATGCGTACCTCATCAATATTCCATATTGTTACTTAATATAAGCAAAATTTAATAATAACATTAAGATATCAATAAATAATACAGGTAAAAAAATTAACATGATACATCTCATTTTGTAAATCCTAATATTTAAAAAATTCAGGTATAACTGATGTTAATTTTTGATCAATTTATATAGTTGATTATAACGTAATTACGCCAGTTTATTATAAACTTTTATATTTTCATAAAAGAAGGTTTAGTGTAAAATATTTTGCATTCATTGCATATACATACTTACAACTATTATAAGAATTAAATAAATATTTTTATAAAATCCATCAAGTTTCCTATCTCGTACCGGTACGATTTTATAAATAATAAACGATATATGTCAGATTGATACAATTAATATAAATATAGATGTCAATTGCAACAATAACTTTAAGCTAATTGTATTTTCCATTATCGTTAATTATTATTTATAAATTATTTAATATTTGACTTTTTTAGATAAATTATTAATTAAATAAGTATTAGTTAATACTTTTTTATATCAATCTTATACTTTTTACTCGATTTTCATTATTTTCATTCATAAATTTGACAACCGGTTGCCAGAATCGTACCTTTTGCAGAATGTTACAAAAAGACTTATAACAAATTAATTTGTTATTAGGGAAACGTTAAACATGTAATAATAGATCCCTGAAATATCAAACTACCATTTCTAACGGTTATTTGCGAACAAATCAGTACCAAATAGAATATGTATAATAAATAGTACCTTAAGTGTACGCATTCGGCAATTCTCCCCTACATCTCGTTGCGATACATTTATAGTATACCGCATTACCACGAATATCCATTTAAAAATATTTTTTCATGACTACGTCACACACGGGATCAACGACGCGAGACGAGGCGGGCCGGGGGTCTCTTCTCTCCGGCCTTGCGAAGCTGTCGGGCCTTAAGTATGCGATTCGGCAACCGTTCGGTCTACATTCACACGAAACATTTTCATCGCGGACCCGCGACTTTCATGCCTATCACGACCGATGAATAATTCACGCGCGGAGCGACATGAAAAATCGTCGGCGCCTTGTATTCTCAGCTACAACCGTCCCACTCTCCCATCCCCGGAATTCATCGAATACTCTCTTCTAGCCGCGCACGCCGGGTCAATCGATATTCGGTCGATGAGGCTAATGGTAGGTATCGCGTAACGCCCAGCCGATGTCGTTATTACGTCGAGATCGCCACTTTGGGCGTGGACGCAATTTGAGGAGATAGCCCCAGCTGTAGCCGTATATTATGAGCCGCGAAAATATCTGCGTCCGATTTACCAGCGCGTATTTTCGTAACGGCGCGGGCACGCGGTGCTTCTCCATTAACGCGCACGTGCGTAAAAATAAACGGGGTTTCACGCGAAAATTGAATAACTTTCAATATCGCGATGACCAATGTAAAAAATATTTTAAAAAAAAGAGTAGATTCCGTTGTTATAAAATTGTTACGGTCTATCGATAGCGTGATCAAAGAGACAGAAAATTCGCCGTCGAGTCGAATAAATTCGGCTAATACGTTTACGCTTTTTACGATAAATTGCGCGATTTCGTGCCCCAACTGGCGATCGATGCAAAGCGTCTTTTGTGTATGGGTGCCGGCCCGGTCTATCGCAATAAATTCTAATTACAATCGAATACTCGAAGATACGCCGGTAGTACCATGCGAATCGCTGCACAATACCATACAGGTGGTGCAATATATGCCGGGCTTTATTCATATTTCTCACGCTATTTCTCCCAATAATCGAGTGTCGCCTGCTATCGCGACCAGTTATTCCAGCATAATAGACGGCGGCTTATAGTGGTACCTTACGTCTCGATCGAACGTTGCAAAGTATTATTTTCCTGCTATAATTGTTAACGCGCGTTATAATTATCGCTCGCTGTAATTGCGTCAAGAGCCGCAGCGCAACGTTTGTCAAAATGCAGGAGGAGATTGTTAAGTAAATATAAACTTTTTCTTTAAAGCAAGCTAATAAAGCAGCGCGACAGCGCGAAAATGTTTTTAAAAATTCTTGTCTTTTAAAAGCAAGCTTTCTAAAGACGGGGAAGAAGATTTATCAAGGAAAGAAAGAGGATAGCTTATGCTATTATTCTACTCGTAGATTTTGATGTAAGAAGCTTTGCCGGAGAGCCAGTTCATTTTTCCGCATTCGCGGCTAAGAATACCGCGCCGAGCATCTCAATTAATATCCGTTACTTATGTACGTTCAATATTTCGATTACTTTCTTACGTTTTATTAGGGGTTGCAAATAAAATTACGATCGGCCCCGTAAGTCCCTCATCCGAGAAGAATAAACAGCGAATCGATATCGACAATTCGAAGTGACTCGTTGATTGATGAAAGAAATCAAGCTCCGTAATGCCGATTGCTCCTGCGGAATTTATCACCCGTGTCCCTTTGCATGCAAGCCCCTCGCTTACCAAGACCCAATATTCGTACATTCGTCGTCGCTTTTATTCTACACCAAAATTGAATTCGACCCGATAACGCCCACCGCAGTGTATAGCCTCACACGAAACGCAGCGTCGGTCGAAAGCCAGACTAGGGATACCTCGTACCAGGCGGAAGTTCTTGCCGGTTGTGTTATATTCCCGCGTTCTTTATCTATACTTCTCACGCTATTTCTTCCCGATAATCGAGTGTCACCGCGCAGTTATTCCGGAACGAGGCCGGTTTTGACTTTGTACGTCGAATATTACGTTCGCCGGCTTGACGCCACATTGCAGTCGCAATACAGGAAGGAAAAGAGACTGGGGATTAAGATAATTCCCGTATTTTAAATCTAATAAAAGGTCTACTGCGGTATTGAAATAATGAGAGGGATACGTTTCCGTTACGATCGGGTCTGATGAGCAAATTATTCTAGAATGTTAAACTAATTGTAAGTCAAAATTTTCGTTCGGTGCATTTTTCATTTTTGCAAGAAATGTTTGTTCATAAAACCGCAGTTATTTAATGCAATCAAAAAATAAATAGCAATATAGGGAAAGTACTGTTATAGAATACGAATGGTTTCCTGATGCCTCGGGCAAGCGAACGTATTTTTCGAACGTATATTCGCTTTGCGTTTTTCCTTTCCCACTTTTGCGAAGTATCGGAGTGATAATGATCGGACTGATAATGATCGAAAGGCGGAACGGGTAACAATTTCAAGCCCAACGACGGAACGTCAAAACGCCGTGGGCGACCGTTTCATCCGATTATCGTTATCATAATTGCAATGACCGCAATCGCGCGATGGACTCGGGCGGAAAAGAGGCCGGCGTGAGATCGTGATGACGGCGCCTGTTCTGCGTGACGTGCACATAGAACACACACGACTCCGGTTAGCCGACGGGCAAACCTGAATAACGTTAACCTGATTTATGGTCAGAGCCGAAAGGCTTTCCGAAATTTGCATCGGGCCAATAAGAGACGAACGAATATGCCGACAAGAGAACCAGAGGTAAGGCCAGAGAGAGACAGAGACAGAGACAAAGAGAGAGAGAGAGAGAGAGAGAGAGAGAGAGAGAGAGAGAGAGAGAGAGAGAGAGAGAAGCCACTCTGTGAAAAAAGACAGTTAGCAACCCATTTTGGAGCCCACAATTAGTAATCGAATTATTTGGATTGTTCGTAACTCTACTCTCGGAAAAATTTTGACCGTTTTTTTGTAGTTAAGCAACTTAATATTTCGGTTAGTGCCTCTTAAGTGAAAATTATCTTTGCGTTACTGAATATCGACAGAACTAATTGAGAGAATTGAATAATTCGATTACTAATTGTGAACCCCAAAATGGGTTGCTAACAGAACTAACTGAAAGAATTGATTAGTATTACTTTAAAATCTTGCTATACATAGAATAGCTAATTGCGAGTTTTAGTTACGCGGGGTAAAAATCGTAAAAGATTAGAGTTACGGACAATCCAAATAATTTGATTACTAATTGTGAGCCCCAAAATGGGTTGCTAACTCTCTCTCCTTTTTCCCAGAGCAGAGAAGCACGGCGGGAATCGCGGTTATGAGAACGGGCTGGTAGGAAGCGGAGATCGAGAGCGATGGCGAGAGACGACCAAAGAGGAAGATTAGACCGGGCTAACGAAAGGATAACTCGATAGGGGTGGCGGGATGGCTCGGACCGAGTGGAGTCCCGGCGAGCCATCCACCATCTTCCTATCTCTCAGGTGGATCCGTTTATCATCGTGATACACACGAAATTAGATCCGTCCTCTGCAAACACTTCGGTTCATTTTACGGATTTTCGGCCGGTCATCCCCGCGTAATCTCGATTGGAATCCGAAAGAAGTTGTCGCCGAGATTCGCGCGGCGCGGTGCCGCGACGACGATCCGAAACGGTCCGAAACGGTCCCTTCCCTCTTGCTGTTCCGCAAGAAAAATTGATGAAATGTTAAATCACTTTATCTCGACGCGTTACGCGCATCAAAGTATTTAGCGGTCTTCCATTTTCTCGCACCTCCACGAAACTATCTAAATATAACAATAATTCCGTCCAGTCTCACCCGGGGAAAAAAAAGCGAGACAAATATGCGGAATTATTTCTCGACATATTTTCTTTCCCGCCCACAGTGCAAAAATTTCCCTCCGTTATTATCTATACTACAAAAGCGCGCGCAGCGGTGTAAAGTAATTTACGAAATTGTAGTCCGCGCTGTTCCCCCACGGAGACATTAATGCAGAAGCCCCCTGCTTCCCCACCGTGTTGCTCCGCGTTCTTTTTCGCGAGAGCGTTTTATTCTCAAGACCAATCGTTCTGCCGCTAGATATCGCGGAAATACGATGCATGCGAAAGGCAAAGAGGAGTATCGGGATCTTCTAACCGCGGCAGTGTTTTGTAGCCGCGGGAACCCGCGGCGTATCCTGGACCGGAGAAACTTGGCGGTCCTTGTTTCACATCGTTCGACACGGGCAACACGCTGGGACAAAGCGGGATACGAATGCGAGACGTCGAAGAAGATATTCTCCTCGCGGGGGGAGACGCGTCCCGTCGAAATAAAAGATAAAACTGCGCGCATCCCGTACGCCAGGGAAATAGCACGGCCATTGGCGAGACGGTATATCGCGATGCGTCGGAAGTCGAAGTAAGATACGATATAAAGTTGCGGCATGATACATAACAATGACGCAAGGACCTGACAACTTTCCTCGGAGAACTTGCCGAGCAATAATTCCCGGTGCGCGCGCGTTGTCCGAGGGGAAACCCAGGAATGAATTCGCACAGCCGAACGTTCGCGATATCAGCATCGCGCGCACCCCCAGTAGAATAGAGCTGGGCGAAATAAAAACGTGCTGCAACTTACGCGGATGCGCTCCGCGCTCCCCCGCGTTTAATTAGACGCTCCCCGTCCCGCCGGGTAAAAGTTCCCGTTTGGTTAGCGACCGGTCGATATAAAATTGCGAGGTTACAGACCCATCTTCAGGAGTGCCGGTAATTCCGCCGAGGAAAGAAGACCAGCTGTAACCCGGGCGGCACCTTCTTTTTTCCGCTACTTTACGCGAACGAGTAAGTCGCTGGTAAAACTTGCATGCGCACGATACAAGTTTGACGCGCTCGCTCGCGAGGAAATTTAATTTTTAGCCAATCCCAAGTAATCTGCGAGAAAATGCACTAATTCGCCGCGCGGAAATTCAATGAATAAACAAAGCGTCGCTCCGCCGCAGGA
The DNA here is from genome assembly GCF_000949405.1 of Vollenhovia emeryi. Classification (NCBI taxonomy): domain Eukaryota; kingdom Metazoa; phylum Arthropoda; class Insecta; order Hymenoptera; family Formicidae; genus Vollenhovia; species Vollenhovia emeryi. Next base: position 428,685 of record NW_011967172.1, read on the forward strand.
TGATGGAGACCCCCGAAGTGAAATTGAAACGGCCGCTCCAAACGTCCGCGCGCGGCGTTATCCGCTTCGACAGACCGCGCGCGCGCACGCACAATCCGTTACACGAGAATGCAGTGATAATAAATAAGGCGTCACCCCGCCGGCTAGAAAATAATAGTGTCGTAAATATCCCGAGTGAAACTTCGTCACGCCGGGTAGCGCGAGTTTAAGCACGCGCGAGGCTGCAGCCCCGCTTCGGTAAACCATCGCAATCTTTGGTGACATATGTGTTGCCGGAGCCGCACGTATGCACCCTCGGCGCGGGCTTCGGCAAAGATAGCGGAGAAAGAAGGTGGTGCGTGCTCGGCCTGAGATCGAGACGCGCGGTGTCGAAGAGGGTAGCGACACTTCGAAAGGCACCAGCGACATCGGGGGGGGGGAGGGGGGGGGGTGCGCGTCGCGGGTGCAGCGCGGCGGGACGGGGCAGCCTCCGTGTAACGGAGGAAGATCGCAGAGAGGACGCGGAGGCGCCTGCGCCCTCGAGAGTGCCGGAGTTCCTGCGTGCGTTTCCATCAGTCGGGTCTTCAACTCCGGACCGCGAGCACCGGCACGATTCCGCGCCGTCGTCCGCGCCGCGACGCACCCACCGCCCGACGGAACCACCCCTTCGGTCTATTGCTCGTGATCGCGCCGATATCAGTCGGAGGAGAGAGAGAGAGAGACGTAGGCTCACGTACGAAAATTCCGAGGACTTACACCGGACCTCGCCGGGGCATGTCCTGACGTCCCGCTCCACCCGTAAACAGGATCTCGTTATCTCGCTCTCGTAAGGACGAAACTAGTATCGAAAAGGAGAAATCGCGCGGCCGCGAGGAAGGTCGCGTGGAGGATCTTATATCGGGAAGCACTTGTGTGGCTCTTTATGGGCGAAACAGATGCGCCGTGCGCGCCACACGCGCGGACTTTTACGAGACGTGAACTGCGGAACGGCGAGCGAAATTTTTCTAGGAGCCGGCGGGTGGAGAGAAACGCCCGCGATGAAATCACGCGGGGTGGCAGCGCGTTTATTTAAATTTGACGCCCCCCTCGCGCAGTTGCGCGTAGGAAAGAGATTTTGGACCAGGTGTCGGAACACTTGCGCGTAAGTTGTGGAAGAGGATTGTGACGCGATCACGTTCGCGGAAGAAACGTAGTTTCGAGAGATAAACGTGCAAATGACGGCGACAAGTTCATGCCAGCCGCATGGCAATGATCACTCGCGGCTTCACGGTGCATCCGTTCGCGTTTGACAGGAAAATCCGCTTGCATACCTCGCGCGGAGAGCAGGCGGAACTTCCTCTTTGCGGGCGTAAAGTTTCGTCGAAAGCAATTCCAGCGACTTCACGGCGACTCGATACGTTGTTGAAAGAAACGATCGAAATGTCTGCCGAGAAACGCGGCTGTCAGATGCATCCGTGTCGATTCGCGTGTTCGTTTCGCGGAAAAGTCTGCCGCTATCAGCGATAGCTGTACATCTCGCCGGTCGCTAAATTAACTTGTCACTTTTCCGCGTCGCGCTAAAATACGTGCGTGCGCGCGCGTCTTCAAATGTTAAACTCGGCGGCGTCGAGCGAACTTCTCCCGCGTCAATTAGCGACGTCGAACGTGCCCGGTTGTTGAAAAAAAAATTTCAAATTACCACGATGACCCGCATTCGATCCTCGATACGGAACATCTCGTTGCGTTTCCCTGTGCAACATCAGTTGTTCGTTATAAGCCGTAATAGACGTATAGTTTCGGCAAACAAAGGCGGATGCTAGGTAAATACATCCGTTGTACAAATAAAATATAAAATTATTCCGAGCTTTTCACGCGGCGCTGCATATCCGCCCGTCGTATTTTTTCTCTATATTAACAACGTTACTAAATTAATTAACAAGCACACACACGACTGATATACGGGCCGCACGTTTCAAGTAAATTCTACCGCCGATCGTTATCTCTCGAGTTTCGAGATGCGCGCACCGCGCGGATAGTTATCTCGGGCTCCTTCGCAAAAAAGAAAGAAAGAAAGAAAAAAAAAGAAAAGCCGCACGGAGAAGATCCGCGAAAATCGCCGCATTAAAGAGCGCGCGTAGTACACGAGCGTGTGCCGCTGTTGAAAAGACACGATCGTTAATGCCGTTAGCGTTAATTAATCATCGGCACGCAGATAAATACCGTGTATCACGGCGGTAACCAGGCGTGAGCGGGCGGCCGCGTCTGCCGATAATTATGAACAAGCTAACTCATTAGTCGCAATCGACGTTAACGGCCTCGTTGTTGCGAGCCATCGCCTCTTCCCCCCTTCCCTCCCCCCCCCTCTTTCCATTCCCCGCCCCGCGCCCCGTCCGGTCTTCTATAAACTGTCGAATTACTAACCGCGCCCGCGTTAAGAAGATTACGCCGGGCCGGTGTGACGGGCACAATGAGATTACGTGTCAGAAAGAAAGCACGGTTGCAGATGATTACGGGGGGAATTATCGTCGTGACGTCCGATGTTACGATAACTCGAAATGTTGCGACGGTAATGCCCCACGGGAACAACAGTGACGAACGGATTAGAGTCATCAATTATGCCCGATGCCGCGCACCGACTTGATCGCCTTTCCGTAATCCGACGCGATGCCAAACCAATCTGGTCTCTATTAATTTTGACGAGAGTAAGACATTAATGGTGGCGATAATCATATTATTGCTAGAGGGGAGGGGTGGGGGGGAAGACCGAAATTTCTACTCGCCTCGCCCGAGGCTCCGAGCGGCGCTAATTTGTCCCGATGCATCGCGGCAACAAAAGTCAATTGTTAATGCGAATATTAATCTTTAACCGCGCCCTATCGACGCCGCCGTCCGTTTACTCGGGCGCGACGCAAATTTTTAAGTGCAACTCGAGCGAGCTTGCGATTTCTGAAAACGAGACAACAGAGGTCTACGCAGAGGTTCGCGACAATTGAAATTCAGCTGACGCGCGAACCGGCTAACTCGCCGATCCTAGAGTAACCTTCGTCGAAGATCCCTCCACGCGATCATTCTTCGCAAGCCGGGCCGCGTGTTAGAAAAATCTACCTCTTACAGGTCAGCGGAAGCTAGGAAATATCCGGGTCGAATAGCACGCCGATCCATTTCCGGGTGACATCGAAGTCGTTGGCCGCGGCACCACGGGAGACCCATCCGCCGCATTTCAAGTGCGTAATTAATCGCGGGACTTAATCGAGTGCTGAATTAATCGCGACGGATTTACGGGCCGCGTTGTGTGACAGTGACATTCGCCGCGCGGTTATGAAACGCCGTCGCCGATGCAAGTGATTTAGTAACAGCGAGGAGGAGAAAGGACCGCTTCTCTCTCTCTCGAGAGAGAGAGATAGAGAGAGAGAGAGAGAGAGAGAGAGAGAGGAAATCGTGTGTCGCGAGGTTCCCGGAAGATGGATCGCGTATCAGAAAACACGCCGGAACACTGATCCCCGACCGCGGGAATAAAGAAGAAAACGGAAAAGGGATTTTCGCGCTCGGGTAGTACGACAACTTCGCCCCACCGCCCTAATTAATCTCCGGGACGTAACGAGCGGACCACCTGTGAAATCCTTCGCAGCAACAACACCCCCCGAGGAGGCGCCGTTCCTGTGAAACTCTCAGCTGCAGGTGCCATACAAGCTGTGAGTATAGCGCGAGCTCGGCAAGACGGTGAAAGACGTGGCAAAATTCGACATTCGAGATGCCGCCTTAATTAACAGAGCTTCAGCTAACTGGAGTTCAATTTTCTTAAATACACCCGTTGCGGGTAGCGCGATCAAAGCGCGTCGAGCACGAGGCCCGGAGTTGGTGCCGGCGTAAATTAAAGACCATCGACATCGATAACCTCGCTTAAGTGGTTTCAACCAGCGGCACTTTACACTGGTGAGGATCGCGGAAGGTGGGCGACGTGTCTTCGATTACCGACCGGCTTTAGATCTCTCGAGCGCTGGCGAAGAAGTCGATAAGGACGGTACTCGGTAAGGGGGGTTCAATCCTTAAGGGCGGATAGAGAGACGACGCAAGGACGGGGGAAACCTCTGAAAGCCTGTCTCCCTGATCAAACTATCGAAGCAAATCCCTGAGGCGACTCGATGCTTCGAAAGTCATCTTTGCCTTTGAAGAATTTGCAGCGGGCGAGGTCGAAGTGAGAAAAGCATAAGAAGTACGTTTTACAAACAATATAGTTCGATCGAAGAGTAGCTCGTCGAGCAATTGATTTCTCGATCGACCGGGTGAGTGCCGGGGCGCAAAGAATTAACGCGGAGATATTCGACGAGCGAGCGGCACTGTAGGCAAACGGCGCGTTTCAACAGGACGACAGATTAATTTCGAGAGTGGCCGAGAGAATTTGGAGCTACGGCAGGGGTTGTGCGAATCGGTTAAAGAGCGCCGCGCTCAAAAACCGACGACCGCGTTAAAGACGGTCGGCTTGGTGACGCGGGGATATTAAATGGTGGGACGAGTGGCGTACGAGTTGGACAAAGAAAGCATTTCAGTCGGAGGACAAGAAGCCGGAAGACGAAAGGAATAAGAAGCGGCTGCATCGGACGGAATGTATGGCGATGAGACCGGAAGGTTAATCTGAAAGGTTGGATAGAACGAAAGCAGAGAGGGCCCGAAGTAGCTATCGCGACAGCGGAAAAAGTGGACCTTCTCGAGCCCGCTGGGTGTGAGAAATTGGGGTGGGCTCGAGGATGTGTGAAGACGAATGCGCCGAAGATAAGAAGAGCCGGTTGGAGAGGAAGGCGAGCACTGATCTTTGAACTTTGTTATCCTAGCGAGAAAAGGGAAGAAGTGCGTCCACGTGTGCGGTGATAAAATCGAGTGCGTGGTCCCGGCCGATCTTATCAGTGAAAAACATTGGTCCCTCCCGAATCCCGAAAAGCTCGTTATTAAGATCTTACAGAATAGAGTCCGAGAGTCTTTGGAGAAGTTCCGAGAGATCAAGACAAGAGAAGAATGCGTTTTAAGATCATCATCGGTTAAAAGAATGCGCGGTCACGCTAAATAATCCGATCGGTAAAGTTAACTAGACGCGCAATTCGAGACGAAGGATCCACGATCCCGTTACATCCCGGCCATCCTGCAACCCGGTTGAAGGAAGTGCTGCGGGTGAGCCGGTGGGCTAACGGTGATGGCATGAGGACATTAGTAAAGACGCGTAGCGGGTCCAGCGAGGAGGAGGATGAGGATGGTGGTGGGCGTGATGGTCCTTGGTCAGCTACTGACGAGGATCTTGCTCGCGGCCCACGCAGGAGATCGCCTCGCGGCAGCTCGAAGAATTCTAAGGGACGTGCCACTGATAGATGGGTAAGTTACGTCCCGTAATACAAGCTCGATACCTCACAACGAAGTAATTAAACATCGTATAACTTTCCGTCTTAATGTTCCGTGGGTTTTTTAAATTAATTTTACCTGCGCAAAGGAATATACGACTACTTGAGCGGGGCTACCAACGTCTTTCGTTACGATAAGATTGCACTATCTATAATTAATACTTAATCTAACAGCGAGAAAAGAATGGGAGCCCCAAATAAATTTCTTTTTATAATTCGCATTATCGTTCTAATTTATCTCTAATCTGTAATCGTGAACTTGTGGACGGCAGACCTGTGAATTGTGTGTATTTTACACCCGCGGGCATTTCCGCTCCGCAGTATTTCACAAAGCAGTTACAAGCGGAAAATATACGCGCCAAACTAGCTAGTATAATTTGCGCTCGCGAGGAAAATGGAGAGGGGAACTCGCGCACGAAAATCTGCGGGGCCGCAGCTCTCAAGTGTCAAAAAGCTGTTTCAATTAGCATTATTAATATCAGTCACGGGACAATGCGTACCCGTTAATGACGTGTACGGATTCGAGGTATCAAAGCGTTTTGTTGCGCTCGCGGCAAAAATCCTTGGCGCCGGATGCAAAAACGAAACAGCCGAATTCTGCTTCCAAATGAAACAAAAGTCCTCGTGGAAACTTTCGCGATGCAATTCGCGAAAGCCGCTGGTAGAATGCCGTCTCGCCCTTTCTCGCATATTTCGCTCCCCTTTGTCACGTTGACGAGCGGCGAAAAACGCTGCGTCGAAAATTCAACGAATAACTTGAATCCCATCGTATAATCGTTAGCCCAGGTACCGCGAGACACGAATTTACAGCCGGCGAGAACAATGTCGTCGTAACGACGCGCATGGTCGACTTTGTATAGCCGGGCGTGACTCTAATTACACCGGGAATTAAACTTCAAAGGAACGTCCGTCGTGTCCGATTTGCTACGATGCGTTGCATCCGTCCGTGCTTTCACTACCGACAATTTCATTAAGCAAGCGTTCTATTAGCCGATCTTATTAGTCGAGCCACAGGTCATACTCGGCCACATTCAGCGACAACAAAATAATTCTGGATAATCAAGCGAAGCACACACGCGGGGTGCGTCAAAAAAGTTCAAAGTTAGAGAACATACGATTAATACCAGAATAATCAAGTTTGTTAAGTAATTTATGTAGACGTATTCTATAAGTGGAAAGTAATCATTTGTTTAACATCAAGATTTTAATCGGCCATAACTGTGTACAGCCGACAACTCGTATCGGTGTGCAGTTCTAGTTGAAAAATAAACGCGAAGATGTCATTAAGTGCTGCTTATTGCGATAAATATTACGACATGCCTCAGTGGTCGAATTGGTGAGACGCCCCGCCTAGAGAGTAGGCAAGTCCAGGTTCAAACCCTGGCTGAGGTAATATTTTTCGCAATAAATTTTCTGTGTTAAAAACACGTTGCCAGTTATGGTCGATTAAAAGCTTAATTATTGTTAATAATTTATTATTGCGAAACATTAACGTAATAAAATTTCAAGTTTCAATCGACCTCAGACTGGCCACTTTTATTAAATACGCTTTCGCAACGTTTCGACCTTCGGTTTAAGTCCTTATCAAGCGAGATCTAAGAGGAAATATTTTACACACAGATTACGTGAAAAGTATAAAAGAATTCGCAGTATGGCAGAATAATTGTCGGTCTACCTTGTTACGGAGTTTTGTTAAATAAAAGTAAAACCACATTTTGGCGGAATGGAGTTCAGTATTAAGAGTATAATTTCACTAACGTCCGGAGTCGAGGGATGTAAGACCAAGACTGAAATATACTATTAACGTAATACTCATGTCTCGACGATTACATCGTATAATTATACGAGTAATACGTAAAATGTCACGCCGTGCTGTGATTTCTTCTCGTAATTTTTCAACGATTAATCGTCGAATATTTAATGTTCGAAACTAAAGCAATTCCACTTAATATTCTACACATCAATGGGCAGAAGGAAAATGCGCGGTAATAAAGAAATGAGATCAGACTCGGGATGCAGTGGGAATTAAAAATAACCAGGCAGTACTGCGTAAATAGGATTCGCCTATCGGGGTCAATACTCGGGATCGCTTCCCCCCTCGAAACAAAAAAAAAGCAATTGAATCGTACACCCAGTCCGAGAAAGAGAGCCGCGCATTTTCGCTGAGATAATGAGAAAGTTTTGTGAGCGCGAAAAAGAAAAGACGTTAATGGAGAGGAGCGAATAAAAAAGAAACTCAGGAGAATGGGGTGGAAGGTGCACCGGCAGGGGACGCAAGGAAGATAGAACTTACTCGAGAAAGAGAGAGAGGGGGGGGGAGGGGCAGAAGGTGGATGTTGGTCCTTTGGTTTCTCGGGTTACCCCGGAGGATAGATACGAATTTCCGGTGCTCCTACTTGCTACAAACTCGTGTGTCTCTTCCATTTTCTTTCGTGTTCGCACGCACACGTGTCTATGTAAGTATTATATACTCGCGGTAAGAGTATTTGTATCGATGTATCTAATGTCCGACATCTTTTGCTACTCCGCGTAAGAATAATTCATAGGTACACAGTATCGAATTTACGCGTCGTCATGTTGCGGCGTTACGTTACTTTCAATTTACATGTCTGGGCGTTCGCGTTTTATAAATGTATTTACGTAAAGGGACAAGAATATAGAAAAAAGTACTTGGAAAAAAAACAAAAATTTGACCACTGCACCCACAGAAAAAATTTCCGGATTCAATGCTATTACACTTCAATGTATCATAAAATAGGATTCGTGCGTTGTATGATGGAAAATTTATTCTAAACGCAGAAACATATAAACTTACATTTATATAAGTTTAACTCTTGTCTCGATATAGTAAGTCAGTCTTGTTTAATTCGATAGAGGAGAATAAGAACAATTGATTTTATTTCGATACTGTCTTATTTTTCTACTAAATGAGATTGCGAGAAATATAAATGCGTCAAGAATACTTTTTGTCTCGGTAATAGAAATCTTTTCTGAGGGTGCGTATTAGAGAAATATTGTGTCGAAAAATCAGTCTCAATCAGCCTTAAGTAATAACCACTTTTCACCGGTACAAAACGTTGCGAAAACCCAAACTCCGATTCCGGCTCCTTGGCCGCCGATTCCACGAGCAAACTTGGAGAAACTCTCGAAAGTGGCTCTGATAAAGGGCATCGAGGAAGAGGCGCGGCCGAGCGATTTCCCCGATGTCGAGCCGAGGGTAGCTCGTTACCGATAACGAGTGAAAGCCCAGGGTATTGTGCGCCGAATAATAGCTCGTCCTTTTCGCCTCGGCTCGGGAAAGAAGCGCTCCGCGTGGCCCGCGGGCCACGTGTCGCTGGCACAACCGGGGAAATCGTATACGCTTGGAATTTCCAAGCGAGAGAACGCGCCGGGCTTGCGTCTCGCGCAAATAAATGACCGCAGATACGATAGGCAAATTCAGCCAATTGTACTTAAACTGCGCGATTATCTCGATTCGATTAAACGCGGTTAACGTTTAAAAAAGTCCGCAAATGGACGCGGAATGCGGGATGCGGGATGCGGGATGCAACGGCGGTAACGTGCCGTACGAGGATTGCACGGGGCAGGTCGGTTTCGCATCCATCCCCGTTCTACATTACAAATTCGCGTCGGTTTCCACGGAGTTTAAACTCTCAAGTGCCTAATGCATATTTTATGCACTCTCGATATGTGAGTCGTAATATTCGAATAATTCCCGTAAGAGACCGCCGAGGGAAAAATGATTCTTTCATCTGAAAATCCGATTAAATCCATCGGTGCGCGGGATTTTTATTTCACCGACCGCGGTCGAGGGTTTATTGATAATTAATCCAGGGCGAAACATAGTGGCAGGGAATATGGAATGCGGAGGAAAAGCGCGGTTAAAAATTACAAGAATGGCACTGCATCTTTTATCGTCTACGAGAAGCAGAAACACGTTTCTTAATCTCGCCGGCGCCGTCAAATATATTCGACCTGTAATTGAAACAGCTTAATGCGGCGTCATCGTATAATTAAACCGGCGACGAGTTTCCCCGCGACTAGGAGATCTCGGAAATACCGTCGCCGTAAACCTGATAACCGCGATGGACCAGCGGGCGTAATTACCTCGTTACATCGTCGCTGTTTATAGCTTTCGTCGTCGCGCGGAAATATTTAATTACCCACCTTCGCGATTCTCCGGCCGGACCGAATCGCTGGGATTGCGAGTTAAAAGATGGAGGTACGGTTGAACGAGGAGACTCCCAACGTCGCCGTTACACGCCCAAGGATTTTCGAGTGTTGCTAACGCGGGGGAGGGAAAAAAGATGCGGCGAGAACCAGTCTCGTGTTAGCAATGTCCTGGCTGTTTCGCTCGACCGAAACATTCTCGAGATTCCTCAGGGAGTGCCGCGGCAATGTCCCGAGTGATACTAATTACTTGCAACTAGATTCGCGTTTCTCTCTTTGCCGTGACAAACCGCTGCGCCCGTGCGATAGACAATATCGCGTTCTGCCATGTATGCGGAAAATTTCGTGCCGAAATGTGATCTATTTAATGAAAATGTTACTCGCCCTTTGCCGAGTAATGCGCTCGCAAAAGTGGAGCGCGCGTTTGTACTATAATTAGACGAGTGTGCTCGCGGAATTGGGGTAATGTCGTCGAAATAATGAAAACGCGAACCATTTCCGCCGGTCCATAACCGCCGAGGAAAATTCTGCGATATCTAGTGAAACGCTTCCTAAATTTGCCCCCTAAGTTTTGATTCGGTAGAGCGAAACGCGACAGATACCACGGCGAGCGATAAAATTGGAGAAAGAAATATCTCAAGATACTAAAAGGGTCTCTAAAAGAGTTTTGGCAAAACTTAACACTCTCCTCGAGCGTCAAATTATCCGAAATTTTCTCGCACATGCCGTAGCGTAAAGTACACGACTCCTTTTTTATTTTACGTTATTATTTTTCTTGACAGGTGAATTTCTGATTGCCTGCCCTCGAGAAAATGTTACGCCAAGAAAAATATCGCATCCCCGTCGTGAATGTAAAATCGTCAAACGCGCGGGATCGTGACTCTCTTCCCCGGAATCGGCATTCAGCAGAGTAATCACGATCTCAATTTGTCGTAAAAATTCGTTATCGAAACGCGGCAGTCGCGCGATATCTGATTATCGTGTCTCGAACAATGCGATCGGATTCTTTAGAAAATCCGAAATTTATTGCCATAACGAACTACTTTGTATACAGCGGATCCTTCGTCCCGCAGTTTCCCTTCATCTACCCGGCTTCTACGACTTTTGTATACGAAAATAAAAATCGGAAGAGCCGCGGGACATTTCCAATTTACTTCGAATCTCTTCCGTCGTCCGATTGCAGACGATTTCATCGAATGCAATCGAGCCATCGAGCCTGCTCCACTTTCGCGGATGTGGGCTGGGGTGGGAAATAAGGGTGTTTTCTTTTTTGAGCTCCTATACCTGCATCGAGATAAGAAAGGAATCGAAAACAGGAGCCATGGAATGTGAAGTTAAGAGTTAACGATACATCCCTCGAAAGAGAGGAAGACATCGAGAGGACATATATCTTTTCTCTCGTGTTATCCTCTTCGTATTTCTCCAGTTTAAGATTAGAGTCCGAAATTACACAACTAAAGTCAATACAATATCTTCGGTGGGATGAATCGTTCCAATCCATAACTGAAATGATTTTAGAAGCAAATTTGCACTTTCTTTCGTATCGCAAAAGTATGAAATTTTCTGAGTAAATTGAAGTTATTGGTATTACTCGTTCCAGTGTTCCTTTTGCACGTTGCTGCGACGTTAGCGCGAAAGTATAAACACGAATTTAGGTCTTATTTTGAGAATAAATATCGCGTTGAAACTAGCGCGCTGGGCAGTACTCCGGAAAACACGGAAGTTGAACGTCAAGTTCGTTAATGTAAAATTCCCGCGAGCATCCCCGAACGATCTCGCTAATTTTTTGCCTCCTTCGGTTATAATTGATTTTATTAACGAGCCGCGAAGTCGTCGGAACTCGGACGGGAGTCCCTTCGTCGGGCACTGCCGTTCGTTAACACCGCACCAACGGGCGGACGCGGATGGAAAGGAGGCCCGCTCAGCCTCCGTCCGATAACGATCGAAGTTCCCTTTTCTCTCGTATCCTCGTTTTAAATCCGCCATTGTACCAAGTAATTCAAGGGAAGAAGAATGGAGACGAATTATTGGTACCGTCCACTGAATTCATTTGTAAGGAACGGAGGGATTGTGCAGGGCAGGTCACCGTGAGATCATATTATAACGCAACGGGACGGCCCTACGATCGCTATGGGATTTGCGCCCGATTGATGGCCGGCGGGTCGGCCGGCCGGTCGTAAAAGTCATTCTCGTAGAAGCGGCGTATTCAATTCCTCGCTACGTCGATTACAAAGCGATACAATAGCGGGAGCTGTCACCGCGGACTCGATCAAATAATTGGCGAAAAAAGAAAAGTTGGCGGGAGGGGAGAAAATTTATCGACGGCGCGGCCGGGGGCCCCGCGTGCGCGGCGCCGAATGGAAAGAAAATGCGCATTAATCAAAATCAGTCGACGCGATAATTAATTAAGTTTCTTCCGAGAGATGTTTCCAAGCCGCAAATTTCGCACGGGGACGGAAGACAGATGGCGGCGTTCATACCGAGGGCACCTCGAAATTCGGACAAAAACACGCTAGGTACTAATCCGGGATCTCATTCAGCCGGGATACACCGAGTGGTAGACGGATTAACGGAGTAATTTGCAGCGCATAGGAAATGCCGAGAGAGTAAACGATAAACTGTCCGGGAGACGGATAGAGGGCGGCGAAAATAGTTACGGAGAATAGATAGAGAGTGGCAGCCGCGCGCGCACAAGAAGCGAATTAGCCTAACGTTGGGGTGTATGCAACAATTTCAAGTAATCCAGGAAACCTAATTTCTGCCAATTCTAATTTTACCAATTTTACATTAACGAGCCTGACGTTCAGCTTCGCATCTTTCAGAGCACCGCTGCGCCCTGGTTTCAACTGGACATGGTTTATTTCCAAAGTGAGAAAAAAAATTCAATTAAATTCAATTAAATGTGACCACCGTCGGACGGAAAATCAGACCGAAGTAGATATCAGTGCGAAGGAGAGGCGAGTAATGAGCAGGCGGGTGAGTCTGTAAATGCGCGAGACAAAGGAATGGGCGCTCAAACATCCGGTGGAAGGGGAGAGGGACAAATCTTCACAGCTACGACGATCGTCAACGGCGAATGCGGCGAGGCTAATTTTCGGTGCTGCGCGTTCGTCGGGGTCCGCGATATCTGTATGCGCCGAGAACTGACAGACACCAACTTCCGGTTGGAGTTAATGTAGCGGCAACGCGTAACTCGATTTCGCGGAGTTGCTCGAACGCGTTTCGACGCGACGGTCCCCAGGACCTCCCGGGGACACACGATCCTGTTCCCTGAAATCGGATCTGGATCTTGGATCCCGAAACGTGACTGAAAACTCGCGGATGAAGTCCGAGAACCCATGAAACCGGTGGGACACGCGCGCGCACGACGAAAATCAGGCGACGCAAACTTTTGCGGGACAACCGTCGCGAAATTTCATTGATTCCGCTCCCGTTCACGGTTCGAATGGTAAATTAGGAAAATTTGCTTACCCCCCGCTTCGTTGGAACAGCCAAAGTTCGCATCCTGCGCAAACGTCATATCGACGGGGGCTTAATTTTCGTAATATTCCGGTTTGTATCATTTGATTGAAAAAGCTTGCAAAGGAGATGGGATACGAAAAAGCACGAAATGAAACGAACAAACTTCGTGGCGGGACCCAAATCGAAATTTTGGCTCTATGTTAAATTCTATTATATAGTAGGATCTAAGACAGTAAAAAAGGTCGAACTGCAAGTACAAAATTTACTCCTACTTTAAAACTGATAGTGTCGGCAATTTCTACTTTTGCCAATTTAGCATTAAAGTAGGTCCTTTGAAGTAGGAACTAAAGTAAATTTTTAGAATTAAAGATTCAAGGAAGAAGTAAAAAAATATAATGTCATCAAAGTAGGTTATTGCTGGTCTATGTAGGTGTATAGATCAGCTAAGTAGGTATAAATTGTCGGTAAAAGTGCCAAACCAGTACCGAAATTTCGACTCGGGAAATCCGAAGAAAAGTGATTGCTGACTTATGTGCGGAGAATATTTTTTTAAAAACCCTTTTTATTTTTGCCTTCGATTGTTAATCGAATTCTGTACGGAAACTTGGAATGTGCGTATAATAAAATTGTCCGAAACGCCAGGCAATATGCTCGAAATTGTTTAATCTATACCACAATGTAGCCTGTTCCTCGCGAGTTTCATGAATATATGAATACACGGGGTCGTAACGTTTGCGTACGCTCGAGTTAATAAAAAAGTTAATAACGTAATAGAGATGTAGCACGCAAATAGCGCGGGGTCGCGAAATAAATTGTCACCGTTACGGGGAGTATTAAGCCTTAAAACGTAGCAAGTTAGTTTCACGGGAGTAACTTTAAAGAGGCACTAACGAAGTTTACTGGTAAGCCCCCGCGGTTAGTGGATCAGGACTTATGAATCAAACCGGGAACGGCGGGAAACACCGAAAAAGCGGCACCGCGAGACAATCGCCGAACAATTAAAATATTACGAGAGAGATACCCGCGCACGTGATTTTCTACAATTTCCATGCCGATCGATCAATCTTTATTAACCCTTTCGATTCCGAATACGGCGCTTGCGGCGGGAAAAATATTGCTAACGTTGCTTAACACATTTGAAACGTCGACTCGCTGACATTTATTGATAGCGCAACCGTGGAACATATTCCGCAAAGCCAACAACGCTGACGCTTAAGTTGTGGCAAAAAAATCAGCCGACGAAGAATAATCCCGGTGTAGTGTTGGTTCAGCCGCGATTGATGCTGCCAAAAAGAGATCCGCGCAAGCGGGACGGCGATTTGTCAGCGCGCGTAAACAGATCTCGCGCGCGGAAAACCGGAAGCTGCGAATCGGGCGCGTGCATCCGCATCCGCGGGCGTCGAAGCGGACTGGCTTCTCCGGAATTATTTTCAACGGGCGCTTCAAGTGGGAGGAAAGGAGCCCGTTCGAGTCGCGAGTGACCCCTTTGGAAACGATCGTGTGTGGCCGCTGAACTCTCGCTCGTTCCGCAGAGGCGATAGATCCGAACCGCGTCGGTGCGCGCGACCGGAAAGACTTATTTGCATGCCGGGTAACGTAACGGCGGCGGGCAAACGGAATATACTCGCCATTCATATGCATATGCGGGACCAGCCACCTTATCGCGCTTTGCCAATTAACCACCGTCTCTTAACCGGCGATCCGCCGGTAGCCCTTCCCCGTGTCGCCTCGGCAAACGGCGAAAATTCGTCGGTCTCGCGAAATCGACACCGGAGCTATCTCGGCTCTTAAACACGCATCGCGTCGCCTGAATATGTATGAGGCGATCGCGGGAAGGGACGAGGTTTAAGGGCGCGCGATACCGTCGCAATTATTAATCGCGCCATTTAAAATTCCCGCTAATCGCCGACTCGGCGTTTAGATCCAGCGGCGGACTAGAAAACGCCAGGCACTCGCATCCGACGCGGTAATTACAGACTCTGCCATTAATCATCGTCGGGAATTTAATAATCATTATCTTGTGATTGAATTTGATTGAATCCTGAATAGATCCAGTTTATAGATTACGCTGTGTGCGCCGCCCAATCTTCCGCGTTCGCGCTACCCGAGCTTCCCCGTTTTCACTTCCGCGTTTTTCTTCCTCTTTTAACTTTTACTTGCTTTCAATCAATCATTTCGCGCGGTATACATTTAACCGCTAAATGTCGAACTGTCAATACGGAAACTCGCGATTCGTGTATTTGCGTGCGCGAGATACGCAATCGGTAACCAGTCATCATCGCGGAAAAACGATAACGATAATTGCGAGATAAAATCGACATCGTTTCATTGAAATTGGATATGTAACTAAATTAATTCGAAACTGCAGGAACGCGGAACACAATTTACATATACACATACACATTGTACATACACGTGGAGCCCGCCGCGTAAAATTCTCCGAGAAATTCGCTATTATTTCTACTTTAATCGCCGAGCGAAATCGTTTTGCGACTCCATATTTTCGCGAATGCACAAGTTTTGGTATTATACATAAGCCGAAATTAATGTCGGATATATCTCGCCTCTTAGGCACGTTCTCCATTCGTTGAATATGTATGAGGAGTTAACGGAAACGTACTTTAATAGTACGAAAATACCTTCATAATCATTACTGTACTACGTTTTCGCTGAATAGCGTAATACGCGCCGCCGTAAATCGCATGTTACTCCGGTCTATTCAGAATTCAATTAAACCTGAGTTTTCGTAATTTGCAATCATAAGGTAATAATTGTCAGATTTGCAATGATAATTTCACTCATCTACTCTTGCAACACGCAATCATAAACTTGTGCTCGTTGCGCGAGGTAGATTTATCGGTTTGCACGTCGTGCGTTGGGTGCGCGAGTAACAAAGGCGTCAGTTATACGATACGGGCGAGTAAGCGCTTGAGTAGGAAGATTGTCGTTTACAATTTCGTCGTAAGACTTAAGTCGATGTCGAAAGTCAACGCACAATGAATCGTCGTATGTCGCCTCGCGACGCAATGCGAGGGATGGCGACGTACGTCTACGACAATTCTCTGTGCGTTGACTTGCGACACCGATTAAGTCTTACGACGGAATCGTAAACGGCTACGGTACTCTTTCCGCTCAGGCCCTAAGGGCCGAATCAGACTAGCAATTGGCGATTGTCCTCTAGCCAGTGAGAGTAAAGCAGCCAGAGATTTAATCGACTCTCATTCGTTAGAGATCAATCGTCAATCGCCAATCCAATCCGAGTCGGGAATTGCTAGATTGTTCTACAATAGACGCAAGTCGCGAGAAGTCGACCAATCACAGCCAAATATGAAAAGACCAATCGAATGTCATTGGCCGATTCTTGCTGCGTCTATAGTAGAACCAGCCTAAGTCGAGAAATCTCACGGTGTAGCGCAAGTAGTCTGACCACTTTTAAATTCTACCCGTAGCAAATAAATCGTTGCGGCTGAAACGAGTAAGTACGCCGATTTCGCAATCGACGAACACCAATGCGACACTGGCCGGCGGCCAAATCCCGCGAGCACTTTTATGAATCACTAAGAATCCCCTACATATCGTTAATGGCCGTCCCGAAAAGTGTTTCAAGCCGTGGGGCGACCGCTCCGCGGTCTCGCACGCCGGTAAAACGCACGGACAAAGAGAAGACAGTTCCGATTAAAGGCTTAATTATATGCACAACTGAAAATTACACACGTCGAATTGTACGCGCGCTTTGCCGAAGTACATTTTACGGATATTCTCGCGCGCTCCTCGAACGGTATAGCGCGAGTGTCTCGAGGCTGCGTGCGCGGTAGCCCACATGAAACAAAGGGCTTTACCGGCGTTTGGTCACACTATCCTGCACGGGCGATCCAATGGACAAAAGGACTCGGTGTGTCTCTCTCTCTCTATGCACACAGGAAGTCTCATTGTATCTGTTTAGCCGACCAGAGTACACGTGCATTTGCAGATGGCTTACCAGCTCGCGAGCGGCCTACTGCTAAATTTATCCCTTTCAACCCGAAATTATTCCCCTCCTTGGCGAGCATCCTCTCGAGGGGATGAAGTGAGATATCTCGGGGAGAGACAATGGCAACTAAGCGACGTTAATTTTAAGTGCGCCACGGGCGCGCGACAGCGAGGATACGCGGCGCGATATCGAGCGTATTCGCGGCCCGGGATAATAAAATTGTCCGAATCTGCCGCGGAGCCAAGCAACGCACTCAGCTGTGCTGGACCGAACGGCGCACGATATTTAAATCAAGTCGGACGTTCGCCCGTTGCTAACACTCGCATATTTCGGAAACGATCGAACTATTACGCGCGCGGAGTGGAGAGCGCGCGGAGGCGGCCCTGGGGATGGTACGCGAATGCTCGTTTGGTTATCTAATTCTGCTGGAAGTTAGGCACCTATCGCGCCGCATGCAAAGTGCATTTGAGAGGGTACGGTGCGGTTAGTTACAAACGTACGGCAGATCCATCGCTGATTCGGGGCAGATTTGTTGGGGTAACAATGCACGCGTACAACCGCGCGCGGCCAACGCGCGCCTCTCCCCGCTGTCGGTGCGCGCAGCGAGCGAGAAATTCCTCTGCCGTCAAACTATGCCGTTGTCTGCCGACTTGCGATTAGAGTAAATTCCGGAAATGCAAAGAATACCTGGCGCGACGGGGTAGTCTGTCAATTTAGTAGCGTCTTGCGCTACGGACACGTCGATACGCGTATCTCACGCAATTAGGCATAGACATAGTAAATATAGACTGAGCGTCCCATTGAATAAGCTGAAGCATGTGAAGAGAGAGCGAGAGAGAGAGAGTAGATTTAAGAAGACTTTCTTTCTCTGTCTTACACCATCGTAAAAGAAAAGAAGCGTGATTCTCCCTCGTCACGATAGTGAGACAGAGAAACAAAGTCTTCTTAAATCTTCTCTGTCTCTCTCTCTTCACAGGCTTCCGCTTATTCAATGGGACGCTCAGTCTATATTTACTACGCCTATGCAATTGGGTAACTGTTGCTTTATTCGATTTCCACGGCGCGAAGACGAACGAGAAAGATTTTTATTAACGCAATCGTGTTTTTTCTCCCTCCCGATTTCGCGGGTATTTAACGAGATTTGATATATCATGAGATATTGATCCAATAAGATTTAAAATAGCTTGGCGCTACGTCGGAAATAGTCTCCCTCCCTGACAATGAGATGAAAATTAGAGTAAAATCCATTTCTGCCTTATCATCGCGCGCATAAATTACCGAGGAAAGATATTCGAGTATCCGCACTCGCAATGCGTGCGAATGAGGAACGTGCGTTCTCCGGAAAGAGAACGAGAGAATTACGTTATCGCTCAATGCATATACAAGTCCAATTTAAAGCATTAGACGGAAGCATCAGAATTGTAGACATTAACAAACATGCAAGTACAGTAATGCCCGAATGTATGCAAAGTATGTAAAGTATAAAGAGACTCGCTGTTACATAAGTAAAAATGGACAACGAGTAAAAAAAACACGGCGCATTATTCTAAGACTTAATTATGACTTCATTAACACTTTGAGTGCCGTATCTGGGTGACGCGTAAATTTCCGCATAGACCCACGTCTTTATTCATTTATAAGCGATAATCTTATTTACCCGCACAGAAAAAAAAGAACATTCTCCTTTCGAAAATAGGACGTGAAACTTGAAACGAGATTACATTGCGTTAAAGGAAGAAAGACCTACTTGAATAAAGCAATTTTACATATTTCAATCGAGAAAAATATATGCTTATTAAAGAATAATTTTCTTGAATGGGAAGAAAACAATATTGGATAGAAAATAACACATTTCCAAATCAAAGATTATAATGATCAAAATAATTTCATTGTCAAAATAATTATATGTATTCTTCAGGTGACAATTATAATATTTAAATAAGACTGCAACATTGTTGGAATGCAAGATTATTAAATGCTTCAAAGAAGATTATAGAGTGTTGCGTATATAAATACAAAACAATATAAACGCGTTAATTTGAGTATATGAGAGTTGATCTGACACTTTCTTTTTCTGTGCGGTCAAGAATAATTTTACCAAATGCTTGATATATTAAAGGAATAATATAAATTTTATTAGAACATTAAAAAGCAATAAAAATAATAAAGTTTATTGAGTTTAGTGCCAAAATCAGCTTGCACTCAAAGTGTTAATATACGCCCTGTTTCCGCGAGAAAAAGATTTGTATATTTTAGAAAAATTAACTTTGATATGTTTATACATGTATAAAAAACTTGAAAAATTAGATACAATGTAAGATGTGTTTTATTCTTAATAAATAACTCGGCGTGTTCTCGCCGTAAATCATTTTGCTACAAATTATCTGAAATTTTATACTGTCGGTGAATTACTTTCTGCAAACCGATTTATTATATTTCAAAATAATGACAGTCGAAATTTCACGATTATTTTCAATTCGCCGAAGCAACCTGTGCTTATATTTTAATATTCCATAAATCCATTTGATTTATATTATTTTTTTTATAAACTCATATTTCAAGTTATAATTAATGACGTATTCTAAATATTTTGATTCACGAGTTTTATGTATGTATATATATATAATACACATTGCGCGAATTCGGGCATTACTCTACACATAAAGCAAATAAATCACTCACCGGCGTTGTATCGGCATGGTGCTGTATGTCGCACCTGAAACAATTTTTAAACGATTATTAATGACGTTTCAACAATTGCGTTTTGTACAATGGCAGATTAATTTATTCTAAAATATATCCTAATTTTCTTTTCTTAATTCTAAAAGTAGAGAGAAGTCCTCCATTATGAGATAGGATTCTAATACGAGATAGCAGGTTTTCAACGTCCAAATTCAATCACAAATCTATTTTCGCAACGATTACACGATCTAACAGTCAATTGTCCACTAAACAGATTTCACTCCGAGGGCAATAAATTCATGGTGGAACCAACAAATGACGCCTGTTAATTTAGCAGAAATTCCACTATCTTATAATAGGGGACTTTCTTCTACTATCACTTAAATAGTCTGCCATTTTGACTAATTATGAAAATAAGAATTATCTTCTAAAGAAAACTTATAACGAAGAAACTAATCTTCGAGGTTATTTGCGCAAGAATCATTGAAAAGATAAGCGGCTCTAGCAATTATTTCGAAAAACAGAAAAATAAATTTACTCACCAGCCAATATTCGTTGAGTATCCTCGCCAGCTTCTGCATCCGTCGTTGACGCTCGGGGGCGGCTCCATTTTCACTTCACAAAAACGTATCGACCGGAAAAAGACGTAACTTAATAATTACGAACGCGCGGGGAAACTATTAACGACGCATTCCCGATTCTCAGCGTTAGAACACTTTCGACACTCCCGATTTTACACTGCCGACTTTCCGCACTGCCGGCTCTCAATACTCGACACTTTCCGCACTCCCGGTTCTCAATCTCGACATTTTTCGACACTCCCGACATCCGCCCGCGACTTCCGCTCCTCGATGCAGCCTCGATACGGCGTATATCCATCAACCACGACACCTAAATTAGCACAACGACGATAATCGTACGGCAGTTACACGTTAAGCGAATAATGTGGGGCGTAAGGAAGCTTAGACGCGTTAATCCGGTTCTACATTGATCGTATCGTAGCTTCGCGAGCGTCGAAAATTACAGACTCGATCGATCAGCGTCGAATTGGGATCAGGGGCTCGATTCTTGAATTCATTCGATAGAGAAACGTATGCGAAAATTCTTCTCTGGCAGAAAAGTTGAATGTCGATTACTTAAAAGCCACGCGAATAACCCATCAACTTGCAACCTTTCTGTGAGAGCAGAATTTTCGCATACGTTTCATCTTCGAACGAATTCAAGAATCGAGCCCCAGTCCACGGCCCTTGCGAACAACCAGGGACTCGATTCTGGAATTCATTCGAAGGCGAAACGTATGCGAAAATTCTGCTCTTAGGCCTGTTATACAATACGTCGGATGTCGCTTTCGAGACGTAGCCGATGGTCCAAAATGTCTTTTCAAACAATAAATATATAACAATAGCCATCGGCTGCGACATCGTATTATATAAGTATAAGTATAAGAGGCCTTATAGAAAAGTTACAAGTTAAATAGTTATTCACCTTTCGGCCAATCGACTTTCAACTTTCCGGCGAGAGCAGAATTTTCGCGAACATCTCTCCCTCGCATGAATGGAAGAATCGAGTCCCAGAGTGCGATGCGGTAAATCACAACGCGTATCGCGCGTGCTAATACGCAAAATAACGACTACGCTGGCACGATTATCGTACACGGCACGAGACTACGATCCGCGCGTCTTATCCGTTCGGTGCGAAAAGATACACTCACGCGGCGCGTTCACCCTGTACGGCGTCCGGGCGAGGAATGCGGGCGAGGAATGCGGACGGTTGTCGCGAGCTTTGCTACGCCGAAGCTCGCGATCGTTGAAGGTCAATGACGTCAGCCGGCTCGGTGAACGAGCGCGATTGTTTTTCGAAGGTGGGCGATTGATAACGAAAACAAATGACGTGTTACGGACGTGCCCCTGCGCAGCGCGGTAACGGGCGGATCGTCCTCGCAGTCGTACGTGTATTCCCGAGCGGAGCGGACGTGTCTCGATCTCGTGCCGAATGCCACCGTGCGAACGATGATCGCGGTAACAATTAGCGCGCGTAATCAGCGCGTGTCTCCTCCGGTGCTCCACGCTGCGACGTCCAAGCTTCCTCCGTCCGTTCACGAGAGGGTGAGAATCGATTGATCAGGTAACCGTGCGATACGTAATGTGTAATATATCAGACCTTTTGCTCGGCCGCGAGTGCCACGTTACACGTTCGAGCGTCGAGACGTTTGCCGCGAGAGCAAGTAAAGCGAACCGAGGGGATGAAGCGTCTCGCGCTGTTAATTTATGATATCGTTATTTCGCGTTTATTAATGTGGAAGTATTAATTGTGGAAATTGGAAGTGCGCGTTGCGATCGTGCAGTCGCGAGTCGTTCAAATGAGATTAATTCGAGTATCGCCGTTAAATATTACAATGTGTCGCTACTCTATTTTATCGGATGAAGTCAAGTTTTTGTATGTCGTAATTGGAAAGTTAATAAATATTGTAGATAATATATACGTTTGCATAAATGTATATACGCGTACAAACATATTAAATTAAGAGATCTGTATCTCGATTAAAAAGTAAATTGCGATTTTTTTTATTATTGTCGAGTTTCTCGTATAGTCAAAGATTAATCCAATTTTTTTAATTCTTAATCGTGTGATAAATATATATCAAATATCAAAAAATTCCATTTGTTAATAAAATACTTATTTCGGAAAAGACTTAACATTCAACACGCATCAAAATGAATTCATTTCATATCTCGTCTCAGCAAGAATGCAAATACATTTTCATCCCAAGAAGTTATTCTCTGTAACTTGGCGGAAAATAAGTTTGACGCGGCTATTAAAAAATACATTACGAGTTTTTATAACTATTTCATTTATCTTATCGTCAAAGAATAAATCAATCTAAAAAAATTCTTAATTATGCGATAAATATATATATGTCAAATATCACAAAATTCCATTTTCTAATAAAATACTTATTTTTAAAAACTTAGCATTCGACACGCGTCAGAACGAATTACTTTCATATCTCATCTCAACAAGAGTGCGAATACATTCTCGTCCTATGAAGCATTCTCTGTAACTTGGCGGAAAATACGACGCGGCTGTTAAAAAATATATTACGAGTTTTTATGATTATTTCATTTCTCTTATCGTCAAAGAATAATCCGTTTTTTTCAATTCTTAATCATGCGATAAATATATATTAAATATCAAAAACTTCCATTTTCTAATAAAATATACTTATTTTTTAAAAACTCAGCATTCGACACGAATCAAAACGAATTAATTTCATATCTCGTCTCAGCAAGAATACAAATACATTTTCATTCCATGAAGCATTCTCTGTAACTTGGCGGAAAATAAGTTTGAAGCGGCTATTAAAAAATACATTACAAGTTTTTATAATTATTTCATTTCTCTTAGCGTCAAAGAATAATCCAATAAAAAAATTCTTAATGATGCGATAAATATATATAAAATATAAAAAAAATATATTTTCTTATAAAATATAGTTATTTCAAAAAACTTAGCATTTGACACGAATTAAATTCATATCTCATCTCAGCAAGAATGCAAATACATTCTCGTTCTATGAAGCATTCCTTGTAACTGGGCGGAAAATAATAAGTTTAACGCGGCTATTTAAAAATATTGTATAATACTTTTATCGCCAAAGAATAATCCAATTTTTAAAAAATTCTTAATTATGCGACAAATATATATGAAATATCAAAAAATTATATTTCCTAATAAAATATAGTTATTTCGAAAAAGACTTAGCATTCGACACGCGTCAAAACGAATTAATTTCATATCTCATCTCAGCAGGAATGCAAATACATTCTCGTTCTATGAAGCATTCTCTGTAACTTGGCGGAAAATAAGTTGGACGCAGCCACCGAGTCCACCTCAAGTTGGACATCAGATAACGCCGTTGCAAAGGGCAAACTTTGGCTATCTAGAGTTTCTTTGGCTATATTGCACAACGAAATTACAGGACATCGAATATTCTCGTTTGAAGTGGGATTAACACCGGGAGCAATTAAGTTTAAACCGCGAGCTCGGACAAAAGGTGAGAAATGAAACGAATGCATCTTGCGTTACAAGTTCGCAAAACTTTTGACAAAACAGCCCGGAATATTCCGTCAATGTCGGATGTCTTTAGTTTCCAGCCGTTCTCTTAAGAATCGCGCGTCGCGGCGCTTTGTCTTTTCGGAAAACCACGAGCGCCCGTGTGAAACAACTTTATCGGGGAGGCGTTTGATAGTTGCCGCGCGCGAAATATATTCCGTGTCGCGCGCGTAAAGAATGTGTATTTTCCACCGGAATAAATTTATCCAACTGTTTTACAGCGGCGCGTCATGTTTAGCTTAGGAAGTTTAAAGGGTGGAAAAGTCACGGGCGACGCGTGTGTACGCGCATATCGATCGATATCTCTCGTTTCTTTCCAGGCACAACGACCTACCCTGGAACATACGGAAGTTCCTGAAGAACCAGCTGAGGGAGTTCAGATTTGATGACCTAAGTGGCATTCATCCCTGGTCACGGAGCGCTTGGAGCCACACGGATCTCAAGAGGTTGAAACAGGGCATGGTCGCTGCGCAGGTGAGTTTAATATAATAATAACGGTTTCGTCAAAGAGTTCCCGAACGAGAGTTCGTCAAAGTTATCGGCTCGCCCGAGCTATCGCGTGACCGATTGAACGTGCGGAAAATTTCTCGGTGAACATAACGGCCTCGCTACGATTAATTGCCGTCGATATTTACGCGGGGCTCGGAGGGCTAGGAATGGCCCAGGTTTTAAGGGTAAAATGTAATAATTCGTCGAACGGCCGGACTCTTGCAAGGATACCACTCGCGGAAGAAATGTATGAGAATGCGGTAAAACTTTTAAGAAGATTATTGAAAAGCTGCTTATCAAACGTGCCGCGATTTCTTGAATAAGTTAACTACTTGATCAGATTTTCGTTGCTTTAATTATTCGCGTATTAGGCTCGCCGGTGTTGCTGTAATCTTTTCAGATTGCGATTTCATATTAGAGATTTGTGTAAAACTCGTAAATAGATTATGATCGTTTGTTGCTCGTCAGCGAAAATGCGCAACTCACGGGAGATAAGCAAATTTACAAAAAAAAAAGAGAGAGATAACGTTGTTGTGGATTAATCTAAATTTCTCACTCGGTTTTCGAAAACAGACCTGGCAATTAGTCGAGCTTAACATGCGATTTTCGCCAACTTCGTCGCAAGTGAAAATTAAATTCACGCGAATGAGGGAATCGCATGTCGCCTTGAAGCCACAGTACCGCCAAATTGCAATTAAATGTTCGCACGTAGAACTCGACCTGCAGAGTCATCGACAATTATAACTAATTTAAAGTCGCGTTAATCCAGTCTGATTTAAATTCAAGCGGTTGCCGGCTCGCAGAATCGCATGCAGTTACTCGTTCACCAATATTGCTACGAAATGCTCGGCGTTATCCTGAAGCCTGTTTTGTTCGCGGCAAGTAGGGATTATTAATTTATAGCGTGCCGTGTACGGTAACTCGGCTATAAATCAAACAGCCGCGTCGCCGCTGCCTGATGGCAATGAATCGATTTCACCAAGATTTTACGCCTAACGCTAAACACGAATGCGCGACGCTCGTGACATCGGAGCATCCCGGTGCGCCAATTTGTATTTGAATTTCGTCATTTCCGAGGGGTAAACCGCTCACCAAAATCGTGTACACCAATGCCTACACGGAGATAATTTTCTCTTCAAATTTACCCCGAAAATCATGTAATCGTGGGATAACATGACATTTTGAGGAACTTTACGAGAGTTTTTTGAAATTTTACTAGTAAAATGTATGGTAAAATTTCAAAAACCTTCATAAAGTTCTCCAAAATGCCAGATCGTCCCACGATTACATGATTTTCAGGATAAATTTTAAGAGAAAATTCTCTCCGCGTACTAATGTGTACCCCCTGGTCATTACTTTATCTTATTATTTTATCTTTGTAATGTCCCAGCAAGGTCTGATGCCCAAACTAATGCCCAAAAATGCCTCAATATAAATACCTAGTATATCCAGTAACGCCGCAAATCTGTACACCACAATGCCCTTTACCCCTCGCTTATTTCTATCGCACAAGTGCGATAAACCGCTGTAAAATGTACGTCGTAGGAGGAAGAAAAAAAGGCTAGGTTGTATATCGAATACCTACGTATTACAGTAATTAAAAAATTAATTATCTGCCGTGTTACATCGCGCGGAACGACCTCGCGGGCGAAATTTGCCGAGTAACGTGGTCAACCCGAAATTATCCAGTAGATCTTCCGATTTTCCGCGAACCGTGAATTTAACGAATATAAATTTTCATCTTTCCGATCGCGCAGTTAAAGCTTTCGCGCGCGACACTTCCGCCGGGGCGATCGTTAATATACGGGGATTAATCTAAAATCGCAATTAAGATCTGACCGTAAAAAATCGCCTCTCGGTTCAATTAACGGCGGAAACGGCTCTTTAACGACCCGAGGAAAATCGAGGCGAACTTGGGCAATTAATTTCCTTCGGTTGCCCGCCGTGCTTCACGTGCCGCCGAAAATTTACCACGACACGATCGGTTTCCTCCTCCCCTCCGCCCCGAAATACCTTCGATTAATCCCGCGAAAATCCCTTTCCGAGCGGCTCGGTATCGTATCGAATAAACTTCGGCATAGCGCGCGAAACTTTGCACAAAGTCGGACAATCTCTATCGAGCATTGACTCCCAACCACATTCGAGGTGGCCTAAAATGTTCGTTAGAAATAGATAAGAGATAGGAGTGTCAAAGTAGACAAAACACAAGTAAACTAGTACCAAAATTTCGACTCGGGGAAAGTCTTAATTTGTTATAAAATTTCGTTGTAACAAAATATATTCAAAAGAAATGTTTCCAGAAAGAAAATTCCCCCCGGGAAAGAGATAAAAGTGTACAAGTCCAAGACTGAAAGATTTTACGTATCGAATAGAGCTAAATATTGCTTAAAAATTGAGATGCGCCATAAATAACGCGAATACTCGAGATTGCCGCCGCCCGCGTTCTTTTGTACGAAGATTTTCTTCAACTCCAAATGTTCTCATTATCAAAAATTACTCCCCTTTGTGCGTCGCGAGCTTATTGCATTTAAAGTAGCTCGCAAAGGGGAGCAAAGGCTGCGTGGAGAATTTATTTACGGTACTTGAAGCGCTCGCGTAGAGAACGTGCCTCCGAAGACGCGAAGTGCATAGTCGAGAGTTAACACAGAAGGGGAAGATAAAGACGCGTATACAGTCGCGGGGTGCACGCAAAGTGGCCCGGGTGAAAAGTTTCGGGATACGCGCGCGGATATAAAGATATTCCGCGGGAACGTGTTCGAACGTCGAATTTAACGTGCCGCGCATATACATTGGTCGTTTTGCACGTGACCAGCCCCCGCGGTCCATTCAAACGAGAATCTTGGCTCGCTGTTAAATAAACGACGTTACTCGCGATCAGTAGCGGGGTACACCGGTCATGGAGCCGATATAGCGCGCAAATCCATTTAAGAGCCCGATATCGAACGGCGGGCGAAAACGAAGCGTGGCTCGTATACACGCGCGTTTCCGCGCTATACATTCTTAAATGCATTGAATCTCGGATTAAATCGGAAGGAGGATTACGGGATTTCGGTCTCTCGCGGATGCCGATATCCATTTTCGAGGTGCCGCTTCTTCGCGTTTTCTCTTTTCGAACGAGGGTCCGAAGCCGCCCCGGAGGCACGGGCGGCGCGCGTGCCGGACCCGTTAAAACGCATTACGAATTAACGGGGGCCGTTGCTCGCGCCGCGAGATAAGTAAATAATACATCGCGGGAGATTACACCGGCGTGAAACTTTCAGTTTGCAATGCGTGGAACTTGTAACTGAACGGGCGCGACGGGATGCAGAAATCGAGCCCGTTCCCGGCGTCGCGTCGCGGATGAAAGCGTAATGCTCGAAGGTCGCCCGATGTATCCCTGCGTCGCGCGAAGCGGGGAGGAGATTTCTCGAGAGACCTTTGAAAATGCCATCGTTCTCGTTAGCAAAGACAGTCTCGGGGTGATCCCCGGGCTATTAAGCGCCCCATTCCGAAGCCGTTTATGGTGAGCGAGACGGCGAGCCCGCGATAAAGGGGTAGCCGCGATCCGAAAAGTCGGAGCGGGTCCGTGGGGCCGGCGCGGAATAAGGCGGCTTTGAAAAGGATCGGGCTCTTAGTCGCTCACCTTAATGTTAAGGTATCCCCTTACCTTCCGTGGCGGTGGAGAAGCCGAAATGAGCATCCACCGAGGCAACGCGAAGACGTGTAAATGCGCGGCCATTTACCGTTGCGGCGTAATGAAATCATTAATGTTATTAAATGGAATATTAATTTGGTGCATAATGAGTGGGGATGCTAGTAAAACGCGCCGTGTTTACAACATACCGCCGCGCGTTACGAGCAATTTTTCATAATTAATGCCAATCTCGCGATCGCGATGTTTGCGAGGCGCGGGCGTGATAACGAGGAAAAATTATGAGGAGGATAGCCCGGCGCGGTAATGCTCGGATAATTACGCGAGAACTTTTTTCATAGATATCGTATTTTTATGCGAAACAATTAATAACGCAATTAAAATTGGAATGCGGCTATAACGAAAGAATTTCGTGATGCCTATATGCATAGGAGGCGCGTGGAAATATCGCGTGAAATATCATTAATAATGATAGAAGCGTGCATCGCGCTGTCGAATTGAATTTCTACTTGGACTTTCGTTGCGCTTTATTAATAACATAAACTTCTAAACGTGATCTCACATCGAAACGTCCCGAGTCGAAATTTTGGCTCTATGTTGAATTTATTTCTATTATATAGTAGGACCTAAGATAGTAAAAGAGGTCGAACTGCAAGTACAAAATTTACCCCTACTTCAAAACTGATAGTATAGGAAATTTCTACTTTTGCCAACTTGGCGTTAAAGTAAGTCCTTTTAAGTAGAAGCTAAAGTAAATTTTTAGAATTAAATATTCAAGGGAGGAGAAAAAAGCATAATGTCATCAAAGCTGGTTATTGCTGGTATATGTAGGTGTTTAGATCAGCTAAGTAGGTGTAAATTATCCTTAAAAGTGTCAAAACAGTACCAAAATTTCGACTCGGGGTGCAATATTAAAAAAGGGGGACCTTTTAGGAACCTGAGAGGCGATCGTAGTGCCTGCATCTCGGATTACGTTCCGACCTCGACAGTTCCCTTAAGGTATCCAGCCTGCCAACGTCAGGACGAAAGGGATAACCACTCGGTTATGTCCATTGGGACGAACGCGCGTACAGATTCATGTAACATGTACATAACGCGTATACCGGAGTGTATACGGCAGCCAAACCGAGGCCCGCCTCGATCTATCACTGTCCTGGTTAATTCAGACGGGCTGGCGGTATCCACAGCGGAAGGTTACTCGCCATTGATCGCGTGCCGTCGACTTACGTAGAATCTTACACGACACCGCGGCGTGGACGAGATTTTCCATCCTTTTGTACGTCCGCTCTCTCTCTCGATCAGACGCGCGACGGAACCAGGTACAGACAAAGGGGTAACCACTAGCTGAAATGTTGTCCCACCGATTACACGAGGATTTCGTAAGGATTTCATAATAATTTCGGAGACACTGTCCCACGATTACAGCAAGTGGTTACCCCCTTAGGTACAGACGTCAATCTTGCTATTACGATATTAAAATTTTCGCTATTAAATAATACACGGTGTGTGTTAAATCCCGCATGTCTCCGACGCGTTTCTCAAAAAGGATCTTATTTATTCGAAGATACCGTTTCTAGTGTAAAAAAGAAGTCTCGCTACATCCTCGCGTATAGTACACTAGCGCGTCGCAGAATCCGAAGAATACATGTGACAAATACTTTCGTTTGTACCCCCGGGCTGTCTATCTCGGGAAACCTTCGGCACTTCCGGCACATCACAAATCGCGAAAGTGCATTCCAACTTGAGATGAGTCGAGGCTCTCCGATTTATCGCGTCGGTGGATTCTCGGTGGGAATTTGCGTTACACTTTCGGTGACTTCGTCGCGGGAGAAGCAATTCGTACGGACGGGAGGAAATTTAAGTCTCGCGTGCTTGTTTCGGAATTTTAGATACGAGGAGAGAGGGACCGACGGAAAACGGAACGCCAACGGCGAAACACAAATTCCGTCTCCTCCGGGTTTTTTTTTTATAACTGCAACTAAATTGAATTTCCATTATTGTCCCGATCTCTCATTATATATTTTCACGTCCAATAACCGTACGAATGGCAATAAAAATGCAATTGTCCCCCGCGTATCGATATGATATCGATTGGATATTTCAACACGAAAAATTTTAATAGCCAATTTTCGCTTGAAATTTCTTTAGTACCATTACCTTTTGTTCCAAAAAGCGCGAGCAATAGAGCTGGTGACTGTTCGACCGAGCAGCTCATGGCGTCGATTGTTCGCATATTAAAACTATTATTATTAAAATGCAGGCATTTTATCATTTCAATCTATCTCGAATACCTACGGATGATCAATCGTTAATTCCGACGTATCGTTTTGCATAGTTATTAAAATACTTTAGTACAATTAACATTGTAATATGTATTATTAATTGTATCGTATTATGAGTATTTTTAATACTTGATATCAGAAATTCTTAAAAATCGAATTATTTTGTAAATGTGTGTTTAAAGGTAATAAGAACGTTCATTAATAAGATTCAAAATTAATCACCATAGTAATCGATTATATTTATAGTAAATAGTATTTTGTTGAGTTTGATATTTTCATCGAAGTTTTTAATATTTAAAACTGCCGGAAGATTAAAAAACTTTCTTTTAATTTCAAGATACTTATTCGATGTATCCATCGAATTGCTCGGAAAGCTTTCAAGATTTTGTAACATTCATAGAAATTTAAATGTTTAGGTACGATAATCGTTTGAAAACTCGTATAGAATAGGAATGATGAGCGATATTACATGTAGGTATGTTACATTTCGAGAAAGGTAGGCGACAAGAGACACGTTTTATAGAATTTACACGGCGCCAGATGTGAGAATTGAAGGCGAATGAAAAAGAAAGCAGGTTTTTCTTAAATCGATTTTCATGCTCCTTCGTGGCTCCACACGGGGTAAGTTAAGACGGCCGTCTTAATAGCCGGCTCGCACCGCGCAGCCACAAAATTGCTAAAACGTACGTAAGAGCGACCGGCCCTTAAAACCACAGCTCGCCTTCAACCCTTTGACGGGCAGCGGGACACCCACCTCATGATAATTGAGTTTTTCATTATACATAAGTCTATTTCTGCATTAATAATGCTCAAACAAGATTCTACAGGATTCTAGATACCTAAACTATGAGATTCTAAGCCCTGTTAATATTAATTATTTTCACGCAATCGATAAATAATTTATGTAAAAAAACGTACGATTGTTCAATCGAAATTCGGTCACGGAGATTTTTCACGAAGGATTTGACTGAAAGTTTATATGTGGGGGTTTTTGGGATCGCTGAATACGAATCGGAGGTTAAAATTATAAAATTTAAACTGGCGGATCCAAGATGGCGGACAAAAATAGCAAAAATTCAAGAATTCTCATAAAAATGTGATGAAGTATCTTCGAGGTCGCTGATTACGAATTTGAAGTCAGAATCATAACGTTCAATATACAGTGGATTCGAGATCGTGGATCTATTATATCTTTAGCGAAAAATTGCCAACTCAAATAAAAATTGCCTACATATTGGGTCCATCGTAGATGAACTATACTTTATAATTTTGACTTTAGATTCGTAAGCAGCGACAACGAAAACCTCTTAAGTACAAAGTTTTGCGGGAATTCGTTAACTTTTCCCATTTCGATCCGCCATCTTGGATCCGATGTGAATTTTGCATTTCTGACCCCAGAATCGCGATCAGCGAGCCCGAGTACCTAAAGAACCACCGTAATCCTCATTATTGGTTGGCTACAAAAATGTGCCCCTGAAAGGGTTAAGTAGAATCGCAGACGCGACGCGTTCTATATACGGGCAGGAGGAGTATTTTTACGAACGTCTGACCTAAACCTCGCCGTGACTACTGGCCGCTGTTGCGCGAGGCCGAGCCGGAGGTGCGGAAGGGAAAAAGGAATCTCACGTACACACACGTACACAGAAGCACGTTCTACGAGCGTCTGACCTAAAATGCCGCGGTAACTGCTTGCTCACACTGGCGGAGGAAGGGAGAGCGAGGAGGTGATTGTGCTCTAATACAGATGTCAGTATATCTCGCTTAATATCCCTCGCATTTTCTCCGATTACACAGCTCTGTTCTTATAATCCTGCGAAATCACGTTCCTTCCACCGCGCCGTGACGTTTGAAATTGAGATTTCGCGTCTGAAATCGAGATAGCGCGACTGCGGATCCGGGACGATGCCATTCGTGCACGAGCGTATCTCTTTTACGTTTCATGTAAAAGAGCAAAAAAAGATGATAAAAGACCGTTAACGCCAGCTAATGTTCCGTCGATTAACAAACAATTGCAACTACAATGCTCGACGGATAAATGCGAGGAAAATCCAACTTCTCTTTTTCTTTTCGGATTATATCGCCGCGTGTAGTCGCTCAGCTGTGTATGAAGGTAATTAGAAGTTAGAGTTAAAAGCGACCGTCTTGGCGTTTCCGTTTGGCGTACCGGCATTAAACCGCGAGTGAGAGAGCGAGAGAGCGCGCGTAGGCTGAACTTTCCGCTGCCGTTGAATTATTTACTCGTCGCAATTAGCCGTCTCGCGGAAGAAAGTCGCGGAAGTATTCGAAACACAGTCGTCCCGAATGTAATTACGGCCGCCGGCATCGCACGCGATTAAAGCGCCGGCGGTCGCGTTGCGACTCGCGAGGGTGCAATTTCTCTGCCGGCGGCAGACGTCGAAGCCGGGTGGCGGGACAAGAAAAGCCGAAAGTTTGCCGCGCGCCTCCTCGCGCCCTCGTACGTTGATTTACGACATCGCGACGGTAACCTCACGCTTCGGACATAAATTTCGCCCGCGTTGTTAAATAAAACTCTCCTGGCCGACGACGCGCGACGCGCGCACTCGTGCATAATGCGGAAAATTCGCGCCGAAGTAAGACACCGCGCTCGGCCTCGGTTCCGACCGGGCGCAAGAACTTAATGTTTCTCATTTCCAAGTTCCGACGGTGTCGTCTGACGGGACATCAGCCGGCAGTCTCTTGATAAGAATTTATTAACTCGGCTTAATCGCCAAGTTTTCTCGTTTTCCCCGAGAAAAATATTGTGTACGGGCACAGCGAGGCACGGAAAGGCAGGGAAAGCAATCTAATCGCCGGAGTTGTTTGACTACGAATGATAAGCGTCTGAAATATGCGCATAAATTCCGTAATGTCAAACGGATGTCGTAAGTAGGAGAAACTAATTATATCGCGGTGCACGACGATCTCGCGTGACGGTGGGGAACAAAGGCAGAAATCGCGTGCTTTTTTCAAGTCGCATTGTTATTTTTGCAACGCCAAGTACACGTCGTGCACGGAGCGTAATCTTAAGAGACAGTCCATTCGGAGCGTTGAAATTATACCGAGTCGTGCCGTTGTATTTCAAAGGGGTCTCTTAAAGTGTTTCGTTATTTATGACCGTCGTCGATATCAGGCTATTTAAAATGCAAATAACCCCCCCCCCCCCCGCGTTTGTAGATTATCGTAATACGCATTTAATTATTCCTAGCGTTATCAGATGCTGGATTAAAGCGGAGCATTATGTGTGTCAGAAATATCTCGTAATTAGAATACGAATGCGATTAATGCTATCGTATTTTAAGCGCGAGTAAGCCCGCGAGCCAATATTGAATAAAGATAATCCTTTGCAATAAATCGCGACATTTTTATCGATTTTAGCTTTAGCATAAGAACGGCCTACTTTACGTTACAGTCATGATATATCCATTAACATAATAAATTCCATAAAGTTCATCGATATAAAATTTCCATATTTTGAAAATAATTATATAATAATCAATTTTGAGTCTGTACGCTCGTTGTATATGAATTAGAGTGAAATATCGGTGTCGGTATACGAGCTTTGCGTGTTTAATGTTAAAAAATCAGGACCGCCGCGCTCGGCGTGTTTAAGCGCTAAATTGATGAGTGCGATTTAACTCACGTATCCCACCATTTCGCTGTTGCAGTTCTGGTCCGCGTATGTGCCCTGCTCGTCGCAGCATCTCGACTCGGTGCAGCTGGCCCTGGAACAGATTGATCTCATTCGACGACTGGTCAACAAGCACTCGGACAGTATGGTCCTCGTTACCACGGCGGAAGGTTCGTACTTTAATTTACTCTCCGACTCGGCGCCGGTAAAATCAGGACCGCCGTAAGACAACAGCCCGGGACGTTAAATGCGAGAATGAAAATTCGCCTGGCGATACATTTGGCGCGCGGCCAGTTCGATTCGAGCCACGGCCTCGCGCGCGATAGTGCTCTACTACTTTCGATCGAGCTCGCCCGGTCGACACTTCGGCCGATTCGGAAAAATATGTGGACGACGGAGGAACTTCCGCGGGAGCCGTCGATTAAAAACACTCGCTATTTTTCACTCGACGGGCAATTTATCCACCTCGAATTACAACGAATATTCCACTTAACCCCTTAATGCCGGCCATATTACTTGATAATCCGAGTTTCGCCCGGAGATTAATGTGTTACGCGGCGCTGGATCAATCTTGCATAATTGCTCGCTATATCAATCTACTCCCCTACAGACCGGGCTAATGTTTAAAGTTACAGAGACAAAGAGAGAAGAGAGTGTTCACGGTGTATCTCCCCCTCTCGTCCGTGCAAACAGATTTTCGGATCCATCCTATGAAATTTTTCCCTCCTCCCCCCCCCCCGCCGGCGCGTTATCCGCGCTCTGCACCGACCTTTTCCTGTAATCTCCGTGTCTCGCGTGTTTCGCATGTTGATGGATATTCGCGAAAATAAAAACATAACTGAAAAATGTCATCCCCGGAAATGTGTCGTCTGCAGCACGTGTTCGCTACGTCCCGGCGTCTGGAGCCGGCGCATCGCTATAGCATTAAATTTTCATTGTCGAATCGTGTTATCTATTTCCCGCTTCGAGTTCTCGACATGTTCGAGATCCCTTGATACCTCGGAGGCAAGCGAGAATCGTCATCTTCCATCCCGCGTCTCGTTCTCGCAGCCCTCCCATCATCCTCGCTACGGATTCTTTCTCAAAAATTTAAAATGCACTTTAGACTGCGCGCGGAGGACGCGCCAGGAAAACGAGCAATCGCTTTCCCAGCGTAAGAGGCAGCTTTCGACCTCGTCGAATCCATTTCGGGATGATCCGTCGATGAAGTTGAGTTTTCCAGGCGGTGTTACGCCAAAGAATTGGAAAAAAAACGAGAGTGTAATAAGATCGATCCGAGGGAAACGATTCTCTCTCGCGTTCGCGTCTATTTTTAAAAGCGAAATTCCCACGTGGGGGCTCGGGTCTCTCGCGCGGCGCTGAACTAGTTTATTGATTCCATAAAAAATATCTGATGATGCAATTACATTCGTATCGATAGAAATATAGCATAGTATTTTGATGGCGCATTTCGAAAATCGCATTTATACGATAAATTTGCACGCCGCTTTGCCCCACATTCGTTACTACCGCATCGCGACAACAGATCGTTACATTGGTCGTTTCCAACGTTTTCCATTCCGTTTCAAAGATTTGAATTAGTGTAATTCAAATCTTTTCAGTAATATTTTTGTAAAGAGATGAGAAATGCATTGATCCAATAAAACTTTGATAAAAATCAAAGAGATAATTTAAAAGAATGGAAGTAGAACGTGGCCTAGACACATTCTTACTTTAAAGATTTTCAACATATGATACGAATTGCCTGTTGCGATAACTTGGCAATATTTTTATACGATTTATTTAAAGGAGAAATCATTCCAAAAATACATTTCCACAACTGTAACAATTGTAACGTTTCAATGTAACAAACATTGTCGTGTCGTAAACGCGAGACTTCGATAGGTCCTCCTTTGAGCTTTCAAAAACTGGTGAATCGGTGGAAAAAGGAGTAGAAAAAGTCGACAACAACGACCATTGCGACATGATGAATCGGTGATATCGTGAAAACAAGAAAAAGAATGGATATTCCCGGTAAATAGCGTCGCTTTATCGATTGACTTCTGTTTGTCGTATGCATTTCTAAGGAAAGACGGATTCGCGTTACAGAGAGAGGTTTGTCAAGTTTGATATTACGGGAAACAGTCATTATGCTTCGGCTTCTCCGCAGGCATTATGCGAACAGAAATTACAGCCTCGGGACAATTTCAAGTATAAATATTTCAAATAGACACGAAATTAAACGGTATCGACGTATCGCATTATATATTAAATATTTCACGATATTTATTCAATAAAACCTTTTGATGGAGTTATTCGAAGAAGTTTAAAGCCGAGGAGATCGCAATGCATTTTACTAAACATAGATTCGGGATTATCTTGTATATAGAAAATTCCCTGCAGATTCCCCAACTCTAATGGAATATGTCGAATTCTTTTTCGTTTTTAATAAATAACATAAAATTCCTTCCGCAGCTTTTCGCCGCCTCGGTTGCTATTGTTTCTTTCTTAACGTTCTGTTGCTTTTCTATTTCCCCCTCCCCCCTCTCTCTCTCTCTCTCTCTCTCTCTCTCTCTCTCTCTTTCTTTCTCTCTGTTATTTTTAATGCGTCTTATTTTACGAGGATGTGTACGCGTCAGACGAATTCCTAGAAAATTTCCTATATTTGGTGAGCAAATATTTGCCGCTGGATTTCGCCGTCCCGCTGTCACAATGCGCGGCTGTCTAAGCGTAACGCAAATCCGATGGGAAGATGATGGAACACGAGGAAGATGCGCCGGATGGTAAATTCCGACTGGAATGGAAAAATGTCGGTCCGGCGCTGCCGACCGACGTGCTCCCGTTCGATAACCCCGAATGTCGACGACTGCACGTCGCCGTGCACATCCATATGTAAATGAACATAAAATACGCATACGTACGTTCATACATACGGACAGCTGATCGCACGAAACCGACAGCCCATTCTCCGCGTCGCGAGTTTTTTCGCCGCTGATTAAAAAGGCCACGGTATCTCGGGGAACGCGCATCCTCGGAAGGGATTTCTGTTACCGAGACAAAAAGATATTCTCGACGCATTTATATTTCTCACAACCGCGTTTAGTATAAAAATAAGACAGTATCAAAATAAAGTCAATAATTCTTATTCTCCTCTATCGCATTAAAAAAGATTGACTTACTGTATTGAGCAAGAGTAAGTTATATAAATGTAAGTTTATATATATTCTTGCGTTTAGAATTAATTTTCCATCTTACAACGCACAAAGTCGGCACCACGATATTCGGACGATACATACTATCAATTTATTCTAGATTTCAGAACTTTTAATTTAAGATTAAAATATTCCCTTCTCTATAATAATTCTGATTGATCGATACTACATCGATCCTATTTTATGATACACTCAAGTGCAATGGCGTTGGGTCCGGAAATTTCTTTCTGCGGGCGCGGACGCCCGCCGTAATCCCGCCCTTTTCCGCGCTTTCGGGTGTCGAATCCACCGCGAGGAATGACACTTTCGAGGAGACTTCCGAGGAAAACAATTTCGCACGGCCCGCCGACGATTTCGCGTATCTGCCTCGACAGGCGGTGGAAAGACAAAAAACAAGGTCGCGTTTAATTTTCGAAGCTGCATTCGCGGATTTCCCCGCCGCACCTCCTTCCGTACGCGCGCAATCCATTCTCGATTCACATTTTTCGAAGTGTTATCTCTGCCTCGCTCGCCGTGCCGTTATATGCGAGTGTTGATAGAAAGACAAACGATCGCGTGTCACCGTAGAGCAAACCGCGCGCGCGCGCGTCTTTTTAAAAATATGCAAATTTCATGCACGTTACGCACACGGTGGCGGGCGTTATCTCTCCCCGGGCTGGGAAAGGAGGGGGGGGAGGGGAAGAGTTCGCGAGAGAAGCGAGAAAGTACAAAATATAGCACTTTGGGGAAGCAATCTGCCAGATGGAAGAAAGGGCGCCGCTAGAACGCGGAAGATGAGAAATTCCGCGAGGAATGGAAGAATGTTCTGAAACCATGGAGCCGCGCCGTAGCTCCTCCGATAATGTCGAGGCGCCTAGGTCTTGGTGTACCGTACGTGCGCGGGGTGCATACACTCGCGTGCACCCGCCGCGGGATACGCGCGCGTACGTACAGTGCGGGCGAGCAGAGCCCCGAGCCGATACACTCGCGCGGGATGAAACGTATCGGCGTGCGGGCGGGTGCAAAAGTATAAATCGCGGGGCGCAGTAAATCAGGGGGCCATCGACAGCGCGCGTTTTATTCGCGTCACTCCTTTTTCGCCCGCTCGTCCATTAGAGTAGCCGTAATACAACGTAATCGCCGGGCACGTCAAACGGGAAAAATTAAAGCCGCGACAAATGACGTTGGCTGCGATGCGCGCCCACGATTTATTTCAGGATGCGAAAATGCAGCCGGAAGAAGCGCATCGTTAAGCTTCTTGCCGGTCGCAAGTTGGGGGAGGAGCGGGGACCCGTCAAGGGCCAAAGGAGTCGGAGCTAAAGCGATCTTGGGTAGACACGTCAGAAGTTTTCGTATTGAAAGATGGCTTCCGCGATCTGTCGTCCTAAAACAGGATTATACATTTAAAAAGTATGCAAATTGTAGCACGGGCACTCTCCCCTACTTACGAACTTTCGTTTCGCAAACTTTCGCGAGTAGGAAGAAAATGATAATTCGTCAATGCCAGCGCGGCGAGGGTCGCTCGCGCGAGGAAGGACGCGGAAGAGTTTAATCCTGAGAGAATAATTCCCGCCTCCTTAATTTACGCAAATGTATTTCGTGCGTTTCCCTTTTAATTTCTGCGGGACAAAAGCGTCGAGAGCTGCGTACAGCTTGAACGCGAAACGCGGCGCGTCCCGAAACCGTTAAGTTGCATTTATCCCCGAAAACGTTTATCCTATACGCGAAAGCTCCGTCCGCACGAGCTCGTCGATTATCGATCCTTCGAACGGCACGCGAGTGCAGGCACGTTGAACGTATTAAAAATATACACCGGTGTGTATATCGTAACGATGCAGCGCAGGTCGTATTATGTATTCCGGTTACTGCTTTTGTGATACCACCGCGCGCTGCGGAACGATATTTTTAGAAGCGCGATAATCCGCCGTTGGCGTCAAGTGTATTACTTCCACCTAGCTGCCGTGAATTCTTTGTAATTGGATGATAAATTACACCGCGCGCGCTTTTTCCCTCTTTTATCGAACTCATCCGTGAGCCGCCGTAAGCCGAGCCACCGGGAGTATCGCAGGTGGCTGGTAAGAATTCGCACGGGAAGGCGTTATAAATATATATATATATATATACATATATATATTCGCGCGTATCTATGCAATTTTACGCGAACGTATTGACAGCAAGACGCCTCACGCGGACCCCCAGCGCGCGGTATCCAACGGGGTGTTTTAATCAAATCCGCAAAACGCAGACCGCGAAATTGAATTCCCCGATACCGCCGGCCGGACCTCGCGCCGTCGAACTCGATTAGGCGATTAAATGTCGCGGAACGCCGACAAAATGCCCGATTACCGACTGATTAGGAGGCGCCGATTCCGCCTTCTTCGATCGGCCTGGATTTCGGGCCCCGCGGCGCCGTACACTCGTCGCTGGGTTAATTAACTTTTATTTACACCTTGTAATTAACGATCGCCGCCGCGATGAGACAGTCCCGATAATCGCGGGCAATTTGAAAGATTTAATTAATCCGAAGATCGGAGACACCGGATAAGCTCCGCTTAATTATGATCCGCGTGCGTCGCGCGCGCATTGTGCACGTCGTAATTGAATTTTACACTCGCATTGTTCGCGGCGGCGAGTGTGGCGTAGATAGATGTGCGCTGCTCAGTAAACAAATGAACGAAAAGATCCGAGTTCAAATCCACGGACACCGCTGCTTGTTTTTCGAAATCTCCCGAAGGAAAGTGGCAATCAGGGTATAGTGGCTTCGGGGGTATAGCCATTTCAGATAGGAGGTTTCCTTCGGCAAGGTTAGCGGCCTACTGAAAATGAAGTAAAACCAAATGCTCAAAGTACCAGAACGAACTGGATAAGACAGACTTTGAAACCTAATACACGAGGAAGAAGAAGAGGAAGCATCGTTCGCGGCCGGGCCGCGCGAAATAAAAGGGAGACACGGGAATTGCGGAAAAGACACCGCGTTCAACTCACGATCTCCCTTTGACGACACCTTCGTCCCGGACACAATTCCGGGGCGTGCATGCATACGTCCATCGGGAGCGCCGTTTCGGCGCGGCTCCCACGCCTCGTTGTTTTCCGATGTCGCGCAAAGAGAATTTTGCAAACTTCGCAGATCCACTTACCATCGGTATTACTTATCGAAGGCACGGCCGGAACTTCGTAACGACGTTCCAGCAGTTATTAGATTCACGTGTCACTCGCGCTACGTGCGGAAGCTCGCGAGAGCGAGATTACTCCGCCGTGGAAAGTTAATGGACGAGCTCGTAAAACGTAAGAGAATTTCTCGTTTACGCCGCTCATTCGTAATGCTAAACGGTTAAAAATGCAGTGCACGCGCGAGGTTTGTCTATCTGAGAACGAGACGTTCACCTGCGAGTTAGCAGGACCGAGCGCGATACAAATCCATCGTCCTGCCGGGGCAAGGTCCGTGACGATAATGAGCCATGAGGCTCAGTTTCAGATTTTCGCTGTTACGCGCGTGCATAGACATAATATATCTGGACCGAGCATTGAGCAGTGGGGGCAGAGGTTCGCGTAGAAAAGGACAAACACTGGTTTGTGCTATTTAGTTATCTCTTGTTCGCAAAGCACAAAACGGAGTTTGTCCTTTTCTACGTGAACCTCTACCCTCACTGCTCAAATAAAGGCAAACGCTCGGTCTAAATATATTACGTCTATGTACGCGAGTGGGGTCAGGGAGAACGGGGCGCGCTAAGTAAGTTATAACGCATGGTTTCAGGTATCGAGAGGGCGCACAAAGAGGCTAGATTAGCGAGCCTGATAGGGGTCGAGGGGGGCCACGCTGTCGGAGCGAGTCTGGCGGTCCTGAGGATGCTGTACGAGCTGGGCGCCAGGTATCTCACCCTCACGCACACGTGCAACACGCCTTGGTGAGTGTGCCAGCGCAGAAATAAGAGCGCCGGCGATTCCTCAAAGTTAGGCGTACCCAAACTTAAGTTCTAAGTCAAGCTCAAGCCCGTTCCGTTTAAATCGAGGCGTTAAAAGCATCAAAAGCGATCTAAAGAAAGTAGAAGTTGTAGGCTCTACACGAAGACAAACAAATAAATCGACCGAAAACGGACTCTTGCCGCGTATTGCTCTGCGTTACTGAACGTATCGTTAATTACAAATTGCAATTTTGTTACCTCCCTCCCGAAATAACGTTATCGAGTTTACGTATTGTATTAATTAGGTAGGGAACGCGCAGTCTATTCTTGCTATGTCTATGATCTCAAGTACTCAAGTATTTCAGTTTTCACGGGAATAACTTTGAAAAAGTTCACCCTTAGAGCGTTGCCTTGACGAGAGATCGGGAGATTTAAACGCAGCGTCCGTGTATCCAGTGAGTGAAAAAGAGTCGTCGGTGAAAATGTAACTTGCGCGCAGCGAGTCCGCCCCCATCTGGGTCGGGGACTGAAATAAAAACGTATCACCCGATCTGCGTTGATGCGTAAATAGCGATTACAGTGTAGAATTTTATCGCCCGGCTACTGAAAATGGGCCTTCAAGCCGCGCAATAACGCCGGTCATTGCGGGCAGATGCAATCGCCGGTTGCCTTTGCAGACAGGACCTTTCATCCGCGTTGCCTAGAGCAAAACACACGGCCGACGATAGTAATTCCAAGCCGTACAATTTCATTCATTTCTCTCGTGCATTAAAAGCTATCGCTTTGAACGCGAGCGGTAAAACGTTTAACGTAAACGGATTAAAGTTCCTATAATAGTTCGCGCACGGACCGTAAGAGATCAACGACATAACGTTACCGCGATGCGTTTGGGCAGTAATCCGCAAAATTCACAGACAGCATAGCTTCGCGGTATTACCGTGGCCTTTCGGAGGCTGTATTGCAAAAAAACGATAATTGCAGTGTCGCGGGCTCAGTTATAGGTCGTCCGGCTTTGGTAACGGAAACGCGAGAGACGTTAACATTAATCACTTAAAAAATTCGTGTCGCCAGCGGAATGATTGACAAATGAAACAGATTTCTTCGGCCAGAAGAAATCTGTTTTATTTATTAACATTCAACCAGAAAAAATGTTTGAATTATTCAATTATTATTTCGTTTTATCCGGACTTCTATATCAATGGCCAAAGCAAATTCACCCTACATTTAAGTATGTAAAACTTCAGAAGATTACTTGACCATGTCTGGCAAATTTTTATCCTTAAACTCACAACGTTTCGACCGTGGTTCGTGGTCCTTCTCAAGTGACAATTGTGTCAATAATTTCGTATGGTAAATCAAAAGAACTGATCTTAATTTCATGAACGGCGAAACATGACTTGACGGAATTATTGACACAATTGTCACTTGAGAAGGATCACAAACCATGGTCGAAACGTTGTAAGTTTAAACATAAAACTTTGCCAGACGTGGTCAAGTAATCTTCTGAAGCTTTAATTACTTCTGGCGACGTATAAGATTTCCTCCGGTCCTTTAAATATGTGTTTTTATTTAAGAAAAAAAAAGGATACGTCCGTAAAGTATAATAAAATGGGAGAAAGATGTAGGAAAAAGTTCCTTTTCGTGAAATTTAATTATACAATACCATCTCGGTCCTCGGTAAACTGTACCTAACGAGTCATTCTTTTTTCCGCATGTCAGGCTCTTTTGTTTCGGAGATAGGGAAAATATCGAGCGGAGACGCGGCATTGCGTGAAGATCGCAGGCCGCGCGGGCCAGCTGGTGCCGCGCGGCAGACGGAGCGTCGAAATATTGCCGTGCGACAAACAATGGGCGGCAAACTTTTACGAGACGTCTCTCGACGACTGCAAGTCGAACGCAATAGAAAGCTTCGCGAAACGAGCTGATGTATCGCGAGGGTATCGTGCGTTTCGACGTGCCGTCCTACACGAGCGGGACGAGCTCTGATCGATCTGTCCCTCCCCGGTTTCGGCTTCCGGTTTTATGGTATCGCGCTCTGTTTTACGACGTCGTGATGAAGAATCGCTGCTCTATTATAGATAAATTTTGTCGCGTTATCGCGTTTATGGCTGGGATGGATTTACGTTTTTCTCCCGAACTCTCTCTCCTCGCCGCCCCATAAAGTTTTTCGATAAAGATTTTCGACAGGACCGACGCGACACAAATTTCGGGTTAATTAACGCGACGCCGATATTTTGACATTTTTACTTGCAAATTGACTGGAGTGATTCTGCACTTTTGGCACCTTTTGCTCCTAGAACTGTCAATTCGTGAAAACATTTGTATAATATACAAATTATATGGCTTTTGTGTAGAGACCGACAATGTCCCACTATTAAGATTAAATCAAACAACAGCGTGGTATCATTGAAATTAAGTTTAGGAGCTTAACAAGAAGTCTATTTACTGAATAGAGTGAACAGATATTTTGTTAGGCTTTTGATCTTAATTTTAATGATAAACGTCACGTGACGCGCGCGGGTAAATTACGTCCCGTTGAATTGAATGGCTTTTACGCGAAAGAAAGCGACCGGTTTCCAATGGCGAGAAATAGGTTCCTCTAACGCCCTCCCACCCTTGGAAGTCATTTTCCCCGATATACATGCCTTTCGGTCACACATTACACGACGCCATTCCAATTCTCCCGGGGCGCACAACTAATCGCGATAACAACCGTCGGCGTGGCGGCGAAGGGGAGTTAAATATCTTATGTAGATGGGATTATGCGAGATGTACGACGTGCTTTAGGCGTCAGCTCGAGGACTCCGCGGTAATGCCGCGCTGACAATCGCGCGCATTAGCGCCGTATCCTCCGAGCCGTCGCGAATAGAGCAATGACGCGGCGGTAATAGTAACGATAATCGATAGATCGAGCCGGTAATCGGCCGTCGCGTATCCCCGACTCCGAGATATCGGCCGCGAGTTTTGGCCGCCGCGCCGGATTTAATTGCGAGCGACGACGACGGCGACGGCGACACGCACCATTAAATCCCGCGGCTTTCCCTCTCGTTCGTTTCGAGCGACCGAGCTGTACGCGCGGTGCCCGTCGTCGAACGTTCCGCCGTATCGAACTTAATCGCGCGGGACTCAACGATCGGGCACCTGTCGCGCGGGCAAACGCGATTTCGCGGATTTATGGTCGCGCGCCTGGAGAGGCGCGACAGCCAACAACGGGCCCGGGCGCATTTTTGTTTGCCCGCGCGTCGTAATCGCGCTATCTATCGTAAAATGCCGGGTGTTCGACGGACGCGTATAATATTGTTACAGTATATATTAATCCGCGCGGGATTTATCATGTTACACGCGAGATTTAATTGCAAAGCGACGGGATGGGCCGAAGCAGGGATGCGTGAAACACAACGGTCGCCGCGGAAATAAATCGCGCCGGCCACGCTCGGCAACGCTCCTATTGTCGACGATTTTTGTCGGCGCGGCTTTCACAGTGTGCGCGTACTTAGGCCGGTTAAAATACACTCGTGAAATAAGCTGCGCGAGTTGATGGCCGTCTCGCGTGTCTCTCATTATACATCGCGTAATAACGAAGGTATTATTCGACGAAATAGCCGCAAGTTCTCTTTTACTCGTTGTCAGTTAAACGAATACACCGAGAAAACTTTTGAAACGCGGCGATTTTAAACAATCGCACCTTGTAAATTACCCCTTGGTAATTTCGA
Source organism: Vollenhovia emeryi (assembly GCF_000949405.1). Taxonomy (NCBI): domain Eukaryota; kingdom Metazoa; phylum Arthropoda; class Insecta; order Hymenoptera; family Formicidae; genus Vollenhovia; species Vollenhovia emeryi. The sequence continues at coordinate 473,242 of NW_011967172.1, forward strand.
ACAATAACGAGTACGTAATGAACATTTTGCGTAATTGAGTAAGCAATTCAGTAGGCAAAACAGTATCGTGTGCCGCTGGCTTCACTCGGTGCTCTCTTAGGGCCAGTTTCACAAACGTCGGTTAACTGCTAACCGAAGGTTAATTGATCCTCTGTCTCTTCTTATTGTTAGAGAACAAAGATAGAAAAAGATGGGGCGTTGACTAACCTCTGGTTAACAGTTAACCGACGTTTGTGAAATTGGCCCTTAGTCTGTTTGGTTTGAAAAAACTCGAGATAGGCCGGCGTGTAACATTTTTATCCGGTAGCCTGTCCGCGTGAAAATTCTCCTACTGTCTCTCGTATAAAATTGCAAAGTCAAAGATATCGAGATTAGGTACAGATTACGTGTCGCTTAGGTTTATTTCGCGGAAGCGTATCAGATCTAATGAACACCGTTGTGTAATGTACATTTAATGAAGTCGCGTACCGCGATATACCCGAGATGATCCAAAATAGAAACGAATTAGTTGCGGTATGACTGCGAACTAGCCATTGTGGCTCGCCGCGAGCTACTGTCCTGCGAATACTACTATCGCCGTTATCGTTAGCATTACACGGGCGTGGAAAGCTGTGATTAGAGGAAATTCTATCGCAATAACATTCACGATTGTAGCTACTGAGTTACTGACCTGTTGGTTCGTTAGGGCAGACTGCAGCACGGCGGACGAACCCGGTCAAGTGCCTCAAATCGGTGGTCTCTCGAATTTCGGCAAGGTGAGTAGAAAAAAAATATACTCTCGAGCTTGTATTACGTTAGACACTTTAATGCGGTGTGCAAATTCTCGTATTTGCGGAAGACGCGAAAATCAACATCGAATAAGAATATATCGCGCGAATGATAACAATGTACTGTTATTCGTATGGTAATATTCGTAATATTCCACCCCGTCTGAATTCTCCGGCAAGTTCGCGAGATTTTACGGAAACCGCAAACACGCATTATGGGCATCGGACACGGATTTCATGGAACGTATACATCCCTCTATGAAATTATTCTCGCAAAAATGTCATGCATCTCCCTCGGTCGTATGCGCGATGGTTAAAAAAAAAAAGAGAGAAGATTGTGCAACCAGTGCTATCGATCCCGCACGCTACTATTTATGACGCAGCGATACGTAAAGCGGAATTGGAAAAAAATCACACGGGTGCTCGCCTACTGAAATGCAATGCGATTTGATTGCGTTTCTTTTCGAAACAAATCTCTCGAAATTTTCCGGATTAACAGCTTCAAAGTTCGATTATGGTGTCAAACAGAATTAAAACACACTTTCCCTCCGCTCTCGGCTCGTTGCGACAGAATGACCGATTTCGACCGCGTCAGCCATATTCAACTGAGAGTTTAATCGTAAATCTGGTGTGTTCTGCGCCGCTTGTATCGACGTGTCGTCCATAAATATACGGATTTCAATGAGAATTTAAACGAAAAATGGTTTCACCAAAGTGGAACCGAAATGTTTTTGGTTCAATCGGAGATCCATCGGGAGCGGTGATATCGGATTTATTGCTGCGGTGATTTCGCAGACCCCCCTTCCCCCATCTATGCGTACGCACGGGAAAAGCTCACGTTATAACGCAGCAATAGTATCGAACCTTATGACCATTTTCTCGTTGCGCTGAATATCTCAGTCGCAAGAATAATAAAAGTTAATATCAACGCGATATCGTATTTTATACTCCGGGTATACTTTCTTGGCATACTTTCGATGGAATCATTATCATATGTGCCATATAATTAACGCATGATTATTTAATGTAGCTGTCTTGACGCGTTAAAAGTGTTTGTAGAACAAGCACTAAATTTCGCGAAACTAGATTTCGAGCAATCTACCGATCGAGCTGATCCTCCGAAAACTACGAAAATGGATGGAGCATGTTTCGAAGTTCTACAGCGCCATTGTTCGCTCACATGACGAAGGACGGTTAGTCCAACGGATTAGTGGTCGTTTCCAAATTCACTTCAACTCCCTGATACGCCGGCTCTGTCCATTACCGTTAGAGTAGCTGCTTAACTTTTAATATGTAAATTTCATCGCTGAGAACTTTAAGAGCATTATATCCGTCTCTTCATAAAGGCCGGGGATATTTTGCGAGAGATATATTTTGAATAACTCGAGTTTATTAAGACACTTTACAAGATACACCGGAGAAAGTATATTGCGAGAAGTTATCTGGGCGAAATGCGCTCACCGAGCATGTCGCACGGTTATTAAAACACTGACGATTTCGACGACTAATTGCGCGCGCCGGTGATACAATATCCCGTGTTAGTTTGAGGGTTAACTTGGAATACCAATCCATTCGTAAACGATGACGCCGTTCCTAGGCAATCACTTAAGAGCAATGCCGCCTCTCACCTTTCAAGGATATATCTTCCGCTTGTCAAACTTTAAGTTTCTCGCGAAAGTGTCACGTAGAAGGGGTCGTTGCGAAACTTCACGCTCGGGAATAGTCTGAGCAACAGGGATGTCACTCGACAGTCTTCATCGATTCGGATGAGCTTAGGAAACAGCAACAATAAACTTTCCTCAGCCATTGCCAAGTTGCGAAATTGCAGTAATTGATCCAGTTCCATTTGTGCCATTAACGTTGTCTGCGAGTGGCTCATTGAATTTATTTCGATTATCGAAAAGCGAACTAAATTCACCGGTAAATTGGCATTACAGGCCCGACGCGGGCGGAGCGAAGGAAGCGCGATAAGTTTCGCAGATCGTTTTTATATTTTTATATTTGTAATTAATTCAATATCCATTTAGCTCGCGCTCGGGGCACTTTCGCGCTGCTTTCCAATTAATCGATTTCTACGTAGTCTTAATCACCGTAGATGTTCCGTAACAGAAATTTTGATTGTGTTTGCGACAGTGGTATGGTTAAGTCCTTGCCGATCAAGGAGGAATTGAATTTGCGCCACGGTGATGCTTCGAGCTGTTAGTTGCACGCTCAAACAGAGCTCTAAGAACTTTATCGCCCTGAGTGCGGGGAAACTATCCCAAGGTCTCGTTCCATTATCGACAGGACTACGTTATAAACGATGTTTCATCAAATCACAGCGCCTACGCTGGATTCTTCTTTTATTTCTCATCGATTTTTCGCATACGTTTCATACACGTACAACTTTATTATTGTTGAGCCTTGTATTCAGAATAGCATTCCTTGAGCAATTGGAGCAGTCGTTGAGTGCATTCGGCAAAACTTTCCGCTACAACCGTAGCGGTCGCCATTTCCCTGCCGGAAGTAATTCTACAAAATTCTACGAAAAATTAAATATAAGTGCCAGAATCTAAGAGATTCTACGTAAATTTAAAAAGTGTTATAAAATTGGGACAGTTTTATTAATTTTTGTGATCTTCTTCAAGTAAGCAGATGTTTTTAATTCTTTAAGATTTTGTTTCTCAAATTTTTAAAACTAGTAAAGCTTTGTACTAATTTTTACAAAATTGTACACTTTCATGAAACAATACTTGCATTAATTTCTTGGTTTGAGAACATTGTAACTTTTGATACTGTATCGTGGATATTTTTACAAAAACATAAATGTTTCAACGAAGATATAAAAATTTCTACAAACTATTTCAAGTCAATTTTTTGTAGTTATTTATAGAAATTTTTGTCCGCTAGAGTTTTCGTAATTACTCAAGGATTGCGAGGAACAATATGTCATTCATGAGCCAATCTTCAATATTTTCCATTCTATTCGTTTCAATTAATTGGTAAACGTGACTCTTACAATTCAAATACAATTTTGAAGTTGTGCATGCTAAAGTATGGCGCCGCTACAATTGTAGCAAAAAGCTGTAGCGCTACGGTAGCCGTGTCTTGCAGGAACGCACTCAATGGCTGCTCTAATTGCCCGAGGAATTATCCCTGTCGCCTGATTCATGCCGGTACGTCTACGGCATGTCTGCGGAAATAAAATACGCGTCGCTCGTTGCGAACGACGCGGCGGCGGAGGAATTTTCTCAAGTTCTTCCTGCAAGAGGATGCACTTGCTGGCTCATTCATATTTTATGTGTAGAGTAAGGCCGGTCTTTCTCGGCTGCGCGTTTATCCGTCTGTACTGACGGGTATCATCCGTCGTTTTTCAATGCGCGGCAAATGGTCAGGAGCAGGAAGAGATAGAGAGAAAGGGAGAAGGGGAGAGAGAGAGAGAGAGAAAGTCGCAGACGATCCCAAGGGTGTTTTTCGACGGCCGAAGACGCATGCGAATGACTTTAGGGATGTGGTACAAGTGTAAACCAACCGCGGACGTAGAAATTGCTCAAATATTCAGTGGAAATGGCGCGACGGTGCACCGACTCTTATCCTATTGGGACAAAGAGAGATTTATCGCGTCTTCGTCCACGTCTAACTTGGGAACAAACGTCAAGACGTAAGTAAAGTCCCGCTTAGGATGATTTCTGCTTCGTAACGACTGAGAACCGTCACAATAGATAACTGCAACACAGACCCAGTAAGTCTAGGGTAGACAGGGACGAGGATGAGAGAGATCGCTGTGCGAGCGTGACGTACCGAGGTATATACCGGGATATATACATTTTTCCATTTGCCATTTAGATTTGCAACGCGCTGTGCATAGATTGCGTTTGGTCCCGCATTGTCGGCAACGAAAACAAACGGGATTTGCTAACCGTGACAGATGTTGCGATTACGTAACACGTATACTCGTCGGTCGGCTCCTTAGCAGTGAGCATCTCGCGTCACGTTCTCATGGTACCTTAACGGTATTCCGTAGATTCGCATCTTATTCCACGTGCGGAGCGTAAGGTAGAAAATCCCGGATTCTGGTAGGCGGTGCCGCGGACGTGCACGATTAAAAATTCATAGAAAATCTTCGAGTTGGTACGATTTTACGGAATCTTGGATTTACCCGAACTTCTGGGAAAGTTCAATTGCATTAGTCCGATTGTATCGCTATGGGAATCGGTTTCGTGCTCGAAACTTCCCCTTGATCGCTCAGAGATCGCTTCGATATACAAATAAATTATTCAAAAGGCAATATCTGTTATTTTTTCACGAGTCGCTGTGTCTTCGAAATAAGGAAATGCTCTTCACTCGGCCGCGGAGTGTCGCGATATTGCAAGAGTGAATAGCTTATCCGGGAAATCTCTTACAAATACTAGAAAATTACCGCGACACCGTCCGGGCGCTCGAGCGAATTAACGCCGCGTTGGAAAGGGTTAAAGTAGAAGTGCGTGTAACTTTTTTCCCGCGGTTTGCGGCCCGAGTTTACAATTATTAATGCCAGTGAAAGGAAACGTTAACCATGACGAATCCCCCTTTGTTCCTAAAAAGCCCGCCGCTTCTAACGGCCAAAGCCACTTTCGTCCCGCCATTCGGGAAAATACCAACGACGTGCTTGCCAGACGTTCGTCGAAAGCCGCAGCGTGCTTTCACGGTGCAAAGAGGGACAGGGGGCATGCAACTGCAACTGAAACGGAGCACTTCCGTCGACGTGCGGAATTTACATCGCTCGCATATTCGTAGGCGAGTTAACGCGACTCGTCGTTGTCGTCGTCGTCGTCCCCGTTGTCGTCGTCGTTGTCGGTGGTTCTCGCATTCGCCAGTAAAACAAGACGAGTACGACTCGTTTTAGCGGCGCGACGGCGGCGATAGCGTAGAACGGAGTGCCATGCGACGGTAGAACGTATTTCGATAGCGACTTTTTTTTTCAGGGGAACAAACGAGAAACACGAAACTTTGGCTGCTCTGCGGCTAAATGCATTTGTTGACGCGATATTATAGACGCCAACGGGCGGGCCGCGTTAAGGCTTTTAATTAAAACGTGGAAAATTAATTAGAAGAAATCTCCACTTTCGCCCAAGGAAAATGTATAAAATCGTAGATGTATTTCGAGAAGAAGGATATTAAGTTTCCGCGCGAATTTTCGCGAAATTTTATTTAATTGCGTATTTTTTTCGATTGCTCGTTTTGCGACTGAAATGGAGGAGCACTGGCTGCGGCCAGCGTCATTCGGACGACGGTCTTTTCGAGTTGTGCTCGCGGCATTCTTCAAGAAAATATGCAAACGGCCGTCACGGCTGCTCCTTTATTTCCGAGAGATTTGTAATTCAATGTTTGCAATTAATCTTCGCCCCGTCTTATAAGCAAATGTCAACCGCGTATATTCTTGTCGTTATCAAATTTATTTTAAACAATTGTCACGTGACAGCGACTATTTCAAGCTATCTGAATACCTCGGGACGTTTCAAATCCAATGATCCTCAAATTATTTCATCGCATCACCACCGAACGATGTAACGGTATAACGTCGTAACTCACGTTCCGCGTCCAATATCGACGCGACGTCAACGGGACGGAGGGATTTCGAGACGAAAATTCCTGCTCACGCCAACACACGGCCCTCTGCTTAGCGAGCCGACTTCGATTCTCCAAGTATCGGCTGCAATTGACTGGACAGATTCGTACGCCGTTCGAGCGATTCGAGCCTGCTTCTGACACGGTAGCTATTTATGTTCGCAGACTCTCTTGTTTCATCCCCTCGCCGTACTTGAGCCTCCCCTATTTCAGCCCTCCGTCGTCTTAGGCCGTTCTCGTTTCCCCCGGGGGTAACAGTTTTTGACATACTGGCAAATTTCGCGGGGAGACTTCATGAATTCTTATTGCCGAATCCACTGCGAGGCACGGAAGAGACAAATTGCGAAACGGGAGCCTCGAAATGAAACGAACGGCGCGTTAAGAAATCGATTTGTTACCGTGCGAACTACATCTTGACCGTTTTTTTTTCAACGTTGCATCGGACCCCAAATGAATATTTTTCTGTATGGACGCGTATGGCGGTGCAAATGTTTTATTTTACAGATTTAACGACACGCACGTGCGTTTCGTTGCGTTCCCAATTCAATGGGCCGCGGACCTTCCACCGTTTTTCATTCGCAACATGCACGCGTGCGAAAAGCCAGAGTTGAAATTCCTGTTATCGACAGGTCGAATTTTTAATATCGCGCTCTCATACTTGGTGAATTCCAAACTGCAAAAATAATTGCATTAGCTCGATTTTCTACACGCGCTCGGTCTTTCTAATAGATTTCGGATATAACGCCGAAATAGTTTTACCGAAAGAAATATCGTTAAACCAATTCATTTCGAGCTATTTGAGGGCGAAGACTTGTACGAAACTGTTAGCGAGGTACGCACGCGTCGCGATCTAAACGTAGGTTATAGATTTTTATTGCGAGAGGCCAAAATTTTTAATGCACAACATATTCCTCATTCCACGAAATTGTCCCGCATCTTTCCGTAGTTCTTTATTTTAGTCTTATTCCCTTGTTTCTCGCGATTCTCCACTCCGCTCTCTCCCTTCTCTCTCTCTCTCTCTCTTTCATCTTTTTCTTACACCATCACTTCTTACGAGCGGTGACATCGCGAGAGTAGCGAGACCGGCGGAAGCCATTCCCGTAGCGCCGCCATAATTTACGTAACTGCATAATTCTTCTTGTTTCCACTTATGCAATAGGAACAACGGCTGCGCCCCGCTCGTAAAGATAAAAAATTGTCACCAGGCTCCCGAGATTGCCGGGCGTCCGCGGTAGTATTTCACTTTTACGGAGTCCCTTCACGCGGCTAACCGGTGATTCCACTTCCCACCTTCCTCCCCTCTACCTTCTACCCCCCATTCGCGTCTTCGCCTCGCGTCCCTCCCCCTCCCCTTCGTATCGGGCCGGCTTTAACGCGGCGCCGATTAAGATCTAAAGAGCCCTCTCGGCGTGCTTCCATTTCCTCCGAAGGAGATCTCGGCGAGCACCCTCGGAGGTGCCCTCCCTCAACATGATCCACGCGCGTACACCGAGCTTACATCAGACAACCTCTGCCGGGTGTTTGCCCCCGCAGCATCAGCGGTGAAATCATGTAACATGGTAATTGTGTTGCACGGCACGTATCTATTGCGCCGAGGCGATGCCGGGCCACCTCCAGGGAGACGATTCGCGCAATAATCGTGCGCGCCGCGCATCTCGCGGCGGCCCGGGCAGACAATCGGCGAAATAAAGGATTCCGATCGAGCCGGTAAACTGCGTTCCGATAATGACTCCGCCGATCGCGGTTATCTTATTTTTGAAATTGCAGCGCCGCCGCAATAGAATGGAACAGGTCGTTTCGATGCTTGTTGAACGGATATGGGAGGAAAGTTTAATAGGAACTGACGGAACGAGCGCTGGGACCGCAGCCAGGATAGCGAGTTCTCGATTATATTTACGGCAGGCGTAGAAGAAAAAGTTTTGCGCCATTTTATTATCCTCGGCATCGAGATAAATAATGACAAAATTGTTCTCCCCCGATTGTTCATCGTATTATTTACTCCAACGTAAAATAGCGTTTAACAGTTTGATATTTCAAAACCGAGTCGGGACTCCCTCTTGCATCAAAATTCGGACATAATCGGACTAGTCGGACGATCTTTAGAACTTCGGCGGATCCTCGGAGCGCACACATCTGCGACAGTTTATTTATACATACGAAAGTTTGCGCGGCTTCAAGTTCGCGAGCGATTCAGATTGGGCTCGTCTCGGGCATCGATAACCGTCGTTAAACCTTACATCGATCGGAGCGTGTTGAAACATCTGGCCAGGCAAAACTTGCATGCACTGGATGCAGACGGTCTCTGTCAAGGGGCGAGCTTCGGCACCGATACGATTCGGTGACCAGGATAGTCGAGGGCCTCTCCCCAACTCAGCAACATTCGGCGCAATCAATTCGGTTAGTTGGCTGGCTTAACTGTCCCGATATTCCGTCATCTGGGACAGTGTCGAGTCGACGTGGCTGTTCGGAACAATCAAACTGGCGCGATTTAATCTACTGAATTTGCCGATGAAACTGCTGCCGTCGTGTCCGGTGTAAATGATGTTTCCTTCGCATATCGCGACTCGTTGCTTACCCCTCGAAATCACACGGACGTTTTCGTTCATCACCGACGACAATCGAATGTCACCCTCTTCAGATCGTTTCTTTCCCACGTCCCTACCTGCTCATAACTTACGTAGGGTGGACCACGTTACTTCCAATGACAAATTTCTGACTACAATTCATTATTAATAAATAACGCAAAATATATGCACCCTCTCTCCCTCTGTCTGTCTCTGTCTTAACTGTATATATTAAATTATATCCGACAGGTATTCGCGAGGCATTCGCGAATATTTAGAGCTCTTTGAATATTCAGGTACTTGAAAATTCGTCGACCTCTTTCCCAGTTTCTTCCGCGGTGCTCTTTCCGCTTCTTGACGATGAAAAAGGGATCGACCTAGCTGCACGCTGGCTAACTGTGCCTCCGTTGAACCGAAAGTCGGGACATTATAAATCTTCACGTACCGTGAACCAGCCGACACGCTACTAAAACCGTGAGAAGTGATGCGCATTATCTACGAGACTACGACAGATTTTGCCGGTCCTCCCTCCGCCTTTCTTTCTCTTTCTCCCGCGCGACCCATTTACGTCGCGTCTGTCTTATCTATCGTATCGACACGATTTCGAGTAAATAAGCCGACGTTCTGCGCGCCGGTAGAAAAGGAATCGGGCGTTTCCCGCTTCGAGTCACGGATTACAGAAAGCACGGAGGATCCGCTCGACCGTAAAAAAGCTCGCGATCAAGATGGATGGATGAAGTAGAATGTTTCCCAGGGAGTTTCCATTTGGAAATCTAGCGGAATAATTCAAATGTAACTTTTTATGACGCGAAGAACAGTCATTTCGCAACAATATAAAGCGCACGAGCGGTGCAGCATATTTATAGGAAACTTTCTTCATATATACCCCGGAGAAGAAAATATGTATAATAAAGAACGTTTCTCGGAGCGGTTATAAACAATTTTAATCGGCTTTCTTCATGCATACAATTAGCGCAGCAGTTTGCGCAGATCGATCCAACAAATCGCAGTTTTATTCGTTTACTCGGCAATTTTATATATGTATGTATATTTGCCTGAAACAAACGTAAAGCGCAGGCAATGCATACACTTCGGCGCGTCCAGTTTTTTGCACGTAACGCTCGCCGAATAAATTTTGACATATGTATCCTTTGCCCCCGGTGTAACAATCCAGAAGAATATACTCCTTTTCCGCCCCGTTGCCGCCCATATTGCAAGACCCGTCTCGCGGCAGGAGCTTTATATATGATCCCTCGCTTTTCTTTTATGCCTCGGACCCGGTATCCGCATCATTTCTCACCTACACCTGAGCAATAAACAGGTTTTCAAGCACTCGCTGAAAATTCCCCGACGATACTTGAGAGAACGGAAGTCTAAGAAAGAAAGCCCTCGAAAATCTCCTTACTTGGACGCCATAAAAGAACACACCCTTCCTTTTAAAGAGCGTCCCCTTCCCCACCCCCGATCCCTTTGATGTACACATTAAACTTTTTCAATATTACTTTCAAATCGCTACTTAACTCTCGCGTTGGACGGAGGCATGGACGGCGCCCGTTATTATATAACATGCCCTTACTAATTACCATCGTCCCCCCCCTCTCTCTTACGCACTTATCCTTTGTGCAATGTCTTAATTACCTTAAAATGAAATTCCTTTATTATGTAACAACCGTATCCACTTTCTTAATACTCGATTCAAAGGTATCTTCGTGTCGTTACAGCGCAAATAGGTCTATTCGCAGATACCTTTCTCTTCTTTCTCACGTGTCGGCACGTGTAAAATATATTAAGAGACATATCGTGGTATAATATGGAAGCCCCTCGCTCGTCTAGTGAGCAATGAAGCAGCCGTGTGTATAGAAAACCGCCGAGAAGAGTAACAGGATCCGATACCCAGACCGCTCCATCCCGCACTCTTCCAGTCCATTCCCCTCGACCAGGACCGGTGATCGTTCTAGTGGGAAAACTTTGGTAAAAGGAAAACGCGGCTACCACGACTCACGCTGCAATAGTATGAGGAAATACGTAAGCAAGTGTCGAACCGTTAAAGAAAGGAAGGTAGAAGGGTCGTGCCCTTATACGAGAACAGGGAGGCGCCGCGACGTGTCGAAAGTATACGCGAGTATCTTCGGACGTTTAATAGAGCGTTGCGATTTGCAAAATTCTTTTCTGTAATTATTATCCGGTATGATTTCTCCGGAAGAAAGAAAAGAAAGACTCCCGTCTCGTTTCGAGAAAGCGCCAGATTCAACGTCGCGTAAAATGGATTTTCCTCAACGAGTACAGCGAACCGGCAGACGCAATATTTCATTGTTTTCTGCAATTCGATTAACATTCCCGCGTATCTATACGGCCCTTTTGAAATATGTAGGTCCTACTTTCGATAGCGCATCCACGGAAAAAATTTCCGGATCCAATGCTATTACACTTCAACGTATCATAAAATAGAATCGATATAGCGCCAATCATATTTATTATAGAAGATGGAATATTTTAATCTTAAATAAAAAATTCTAAAATCTAGAATAAAATGATAGTCCTCTGTCGAATATCGTGGTGCCAACTTCGTGCGTTGTAAGATGGAGGGAAAATTTATTCCAAACGCAAGAATATATAAACTTAGATTGATATAAGTTACTCTTGTCTCAATATAATAAGTCAATCTTTTTTAATGCGACAGAGGAGAACAAGAATTATTGATTTAGTTTTGATATTGTCTGATTTTTATACTAAATGAGGTTGTGAGAAACATAAATGCGTTAAGAGTATTTTTTGTCCCGGTAACAGAAAGCCTTTCCGAGGGCGCGACGCCCTTGAAAAAGTGATCATTTACAGACGCGAGCGGTGAGAGGACGTTTCTCAAACACGCGTCAAGAGGATGTGGAAAAGTGAAGCTGTAAAACTAAATAAGGTCTTAAACATGAAACCGTACGCTTTTATCGATTATACGGCATTTTCACGGCTTGCGTTTTATGATGAAGAAATGCCGAAAATTGAAAACTACGCAAATGCCCGATCAAGCGAGAAACGAGGCGAATAACGCTGACGTGTTGAATTACGTCTCACTTTACGCGCTCATACTATGCAAAATTAACTAGCGAAGCATGAAAAATCCGACGACGAGTCCGATCAAATCGAAACGAGCCCGTTGTAAAGCCCTTCCCGACCCCGTTGCATACGATTGCACAGTCGTATTTTATTCGTCGTATTTTATTTGTACGTAAATGGATTCGTCGCAAAAAAAAACAAAAACGGTTTAAAGTGCGTACGTCCTAACTTCCGACACATTTTTCCATTTCTTCATCAATGGCTGCAAACTGAAAATCGTGTATAAAACAAAGATCTCTTGTTGTGAAATGGCCGTGGAAAAAGAGAGTCGATAAAGTCCCGAGCCTTTGTTTTTGGGAATCGGGAGAGCCATCGAAAGCAAAATTAAATAATGCGCGTTTCAACCTTTTTCACGGATTACATCAATTTCGCATCTCTCGAGCCCACCGATCCTTTATCCTGTATAATCGGATTAACTTGGCACCGACTTCATCGTAACGTCTCAGACAGTGATCAGCATTCACGGCGCTTTTTTAGTTCACGGCCTGCGTCGTATCAAAAGTGAAGCGATTTAATCGACCATCCGCAACAGCGATATCGAAAGAAAATAGAGGATGAGTATCGCGCTTCCACGATACGCCACGTACACGAGCGGGAGATAGGTTCGGCTCGTATCGCGGAGGTACCTCTTTCCCTGTTACAATATATCCCGAAGCTACGTTTTCCAACCTTCTACGTGACCCTTTGTATCGGCGCGACGTGTGTGGATCCTGACGTGTGTGCACTTACACGCGCACGTTGCACGTTTCGAGGGCGATCCGTCGAATCCGATTCGCATCTCGCGTGCATGCGCACGCCAAAAGTGGCCGATATCTACGGATCGCTGCTGCTCCCGCGCTAAAAGCACACTCAGTCACACGCCGATGCTCTCGCTTAATTGCTTCGGCAAAGCCCTTACCTACCGAAAGCGCGGGCTAAAATCACAGGGAAAGGAGCAGCCGCAGGAGGATCACAGGTCCGCGTCGAAAGTAGGACGCGCAACTCTTTTCCGCGTGTCACTCGCTCTCAACGAAGGGCTCTCGGATGCTTCTTTTTCTTTTAAATACTAATGCGCGCGATAATGTTCTTCTTCCCCGTGTATTAGGCTTAAAGCCTGTTTTATCCAGTTCGTTCTGGTACTTTGAGCATAAATGGTTTTACTTCATTCTCGGTAGGCTGCTAACCTTGCTGAAGGAAACCTCCAATCTGGTGGGCTCTAAAGGGGTATGTGTGGCAGGTGGTTGCCACTTCCCTTCGACCTTTTCGTACATTTGTTTACCAAGCAGAGCACATTTCTCTGCGCCACACTCGCCACCTATATATGTGGCGATAATGTTAAATGAGATAATACACGGCGCCTCCTCATATTACGCACTTGAGTACTACATCGAGTGGATACATGAGATTCCACTTCGATATACGTTGCTGTTAAGACGCAACTTTACTTCTTCGATGATTAATCACTCTGCGAAGCCTCGATGGAATCGAATGGGATTGTAATAAACAGGATAAAAAGTTCAACGAGAGAAAAAGGGAAGGGAGAAAAAGAAGAAGAGAGAGAGGAAAAGTGGGCAAACTGCAGATGGGTGATTTATTATGCCGCACTATCCCAGACTTCCGAGGACAATAGGTTAATATTTCGCGAAAAAAGAATAAGAGTCTAGAGAGAAATGGGTTATACGTGTGAGGAATAGTCGATATTTCCTTGGCGAGATCATTTCTCAGAAGGCTTCGACGTAAGGGCATTAATCGCCCCCCGTCGAGGTACTTGTCTCGCATCGCGGCCCTACCCGCGCCGGACGGGCATTAACTACTTACCACGGTCGACTTGGCGACATTATCAATATTGCAGCTTCCATTCCCTTAATTTCATAAAGTTGGCGCGCTTTAGCGTGTATATACGCGGGCTATATCGGCTCTTTAAAACTGCATTATCGTTTCCTCTCGGCCCGCTGCGATCTTAATTCCCGGGATCCGCGGACTATCTCGTAGGCGCCGCTCAACTTTCGAACACCGGCCCTTTATTAACTTTCTCGCTTTTTACCCCCCCCCCCTCCCCGCTTGTCCCTTATCCCCGACCGCGCGCGTTCGGTTCTTAACCATCGGCAAACTTTAGTGAGCTGTTACCAAAATCGATTTTCACTCTCGCGCTCGGGATACAGATAAGACTTAATCCGTTTTAACATAGCAATAACGCGAACGTTAATTCTCCCAATGTAATTGCAACGTAATTGTATTGAAATATCATCGGAGGCCCTGGAGATAACGCTAGTTTTCCTCCAATCGGGAATTAAATAGTTCGTCGCGAAAACTTGAGAAATATTAGGTAATAAGAGTATTATTATTTATTTTCCCCGCTTTTATATGCATTCGCTGTCACGTAATAAGACGACAATGCAAGCGTCGATAATTCCGTGAAACAGAAACTACTACGTAAAACTTGCGACCAATAAGCGGAGCGTACGTGTCGACTTATGCGGAACGTCGCGGATCAAACTTTCGCGAATTTAATCCGAAGAAAAGCTGCGACAGCTCTCGCAGCAGTTTCTGAATTAATTCGTCGCAGCCGAACGGCAGAAGATAGCGACACGGACGTCCGCGAAGTAGCAATATGGCAGTACAAGCTGGCCGATAAGTTTCCGAAAGCGTTATGGGTTGACCGGCCGCCCTTTTGAGGACAGCTGCGTGCTTGTTCTAGGAGTTGGCGTCTAAATAGTCGCCAGAACGCCGACAGTTTCGCAAACTGAAGTTGGACGATAACGGCGGTCCTGGGCGGAGCGGCAAAGCGCGGATGTCGCGGAGGGTAAGTTTCACCCCCGTGAAAGAACCCGGGATGACCAGCCGTCCCGCCGCCGCCGCCGCCGCCGCCGCCGCCGCCGCCGCCGCCGTCGTCGTCGTCGTCGTCGTCGTCGTCGTCGTCGTCGCCAACTTGAATCAATCAAAATGTCCCGCGTTCTCGCCGCATACGTCCGCGAGAGGCGAACAAAGGAGGTCCGCGCGTTTTCCGTTCGACTTGCTCTCGGCCCCGATTCGCCTGGACCATTCATCGGAAAAACTTTCGGCATTCCGAATCGCGCAATTTCCTATGCAACCAAAGCGAAATGTCACTCACTGATTCTCTGTCTCCGCGAAAGGACCGAGGAGACCGAATCTTGTCCGGGATTTAGCCAGTCCGTTTCGATCGAGCGGAAAATGCGTTTCCGGAAGGCGACGTTAGGATTTCGAGAGATTGAAACCGGTGTAATTTCGGAGAATTCAATTTTGAATGCCGCCACGTATTCGCGGAGTAATACTAACAAAATTGACAACGCCGCCGTTTCTCAATAATATAGCGAAATCCTCGTACTTAATTAAATAGGTTGACATTGTTTTACATAATTTTTTTATATGACTTATTGTGTGCGTTTTATTTATTATTAGAAAAGTTCTTACAAATAATATCAAATAATAGCTATTGCGGAATTTTTTTTCTGTGGAATTACAGCTTCCAAAGGATTTAAAAATCCGTTATTATTTACGAAAGATTTGTGGTGCCAAACATATCGAAACATTGTCTGCTTAATTTCTATTTAAAGAAACGATTGGACCGATTTATCTCGAAAGTTTCAATAAAAGATATTTATTCGAAATCTTTTATCATAAAAATTGTATACTAGAAAAATTAAATAACAGTTTTATATTTCGCGGTCACTCTAATAGTACGT
>NW_011967172.1:489982-554292 GCF_000949405.1 Vollenhovia emeryi
CGTGGCAATAAGAACTATTAGAGTGACCGCGAAATATAAAACTTTTATTTAATGTTTCTAGTATACAATTTCTAGTATACAATAGATTTTAATTTCAGTAAAAAATCTGCAAAAAGTCTTTTTATCGAGCGATAGAGATTGTAAAATTATTCCGCTGAAAGTAGATTAAAACTGCGGATTTAATTGTAGAGAAATGCGTTATTTGTTCACATAAAAATTCCCTTTGTGAACGTTTATTTTAACCCGCAACATATCTCTATCTACCTCTATCCAGTATCATTGAGAGGCCGAAAGAGTCTATTATACGCCTGACATTTATAACGTCAGTTCCACAAAACAAAATTCCACTGAAATTGGGATGGTGCAATCGATGATATTCCACATAAAATGTACTTTCCACTCCTATCGAATAACATTCTACATTGAGGAAGTTACTTTTGGCTTGTCTGCCAAAACTATACGATCGCGGTGAATTAGCTTAGTTTCGGGGTCAAAAGTCGAGGCTAGGAAAACATTAGACGCAGGGGTCAAAAGAGAGTGAATAAACGTCCCGACCCCTTCCTCGGTTTTCGCTCCGAAAAATACCTGAGGGAGCAATGAATGGAAGAACGTATCTATGATACGAGTGGATACCTTTCAAAAGGACTCATGGGAGAATGAAGCTTATTCGTCATCCTGTCGGCCGATAGGTCGTACCAGCCACCACCATTGCGCCACCTTAACACACCCCGGAGATCCCCGAGGGTGGATTCTTCCAATAACAAAAAAAAATGTATATATATCGTCATCTTCCGAAAGAAATAAATTCACTATAAATGTGCTGAGGTAGCGAGATCCATAGATTAAGGCAATAATGTAGCCTATAAAAGAGACCCCTACTAATCTTCATCAATCAAATATTTATGTGCGAGTGTATTTCGCCTACGATGACTCGCTATTCCATTTCCCGACGGCTAAATGGCTTGTAAATATATTCGTTCGCGAGAGTAAAAAGGTATTTTACTACAAAAACGATATAATAAAATAAAGCCAATCTCCTTGGCCAAGATACAAGTGGAAGCAGAATTGCAAATGATCAATCGCGATTGTTTCTTCTCTCATTAATCCGCGATTTTTTTTATATTAAAATTTGCCCTTTCCAGGTAAAGGGAAAGGTAGCTGCAGCGAAAAGTTGGAATAGGTCGCGAATACGCGGAATGCCGCTTCAGAAAATAAATTGCTTGAATAATGGAAAAGAATCGCTTGAGCCAGGCTTACGCATCTCTCTGATCTCCTTCTCCCCTTTTCATCAAGGCTGCTGGCCAACAAAACCAACAGAGCACCATCCTATCGCGTGTCACTCGCACGTGGCCAATTTCCAATTGCGCTCTTGTCTTTCCGCGATTTATGCAACAAGATTTCTCTCGAGTTTCCTCCTTAAAAGTTTATTCTAGTGTTGTCGAAGACATGGATGCATTCTAGCTTTCTCGAAAAATAAATTTGTTAAATTCATTGCGAGAAAGTAAAGTCTCAAAAAGTATCATCGTTATTAAAAAAAAACAAGCAACCGCGTTTATCACGCAAGAATGTGATTAGTAATTTTTTTACATTGAAATCCACGTGTTTTCCGCCACTATCTACTTAACGCGTCACTCAATCTGTTACAAGATTTACACACACGTGAAAGTTTTCTCTATTTATCTGTCAGCACCTCGAGAATCCTTCTCGTGTAGCTTCCCTCGTGCCTCAAGCATCCACAATGAAAACGAGACGGAAGTCACGCTAAGAATCCGTCACGACTTGCGAGAAGAAAAAAAAAGCAGAGGCACAACTATGGCAAAGCCGTGGGGAATAAGAAAGCCGAGAAGGAATCCTAAGACGTTCAGTTTATCACGTTGCCAGTTTAACAAAGCATTCTCGTTTAACGGAGATAACGTTCACCGCGCAGGAAAGAAATCGGAATTCGTGCGACAACTTGGCTCCTAACAAGGATGACTCTTCTGTGCCAAAGAATTCAGCGAGTTTCAATTTTCATCGTTAGTTTCATGAGGCTGTAAATATC
This sequence comes from Vollenhovia emeryi, assembly GCF_000949405.1. NCBI lineage: Eukaryota > Metazoa > Arthropoda > Insecta > Hymenoptera > Formicidae > Vollenhovia > Vollenhovia emeryi. The sequence continues at coordinate 492,024 of NW_011967172.1, forward strand.
TTTTTCTTCTGTCAAATATCTCGTTCTTCATAAAATGCATTTAAAAATACGATTTGTATAAGACTTTTTATCTTCTTTATATCTAATCATTTCTAATGAGTTTATTATCATTATGCATGATCTAATTTTAACACAAAATCGTCCCAGATTAATTTTATTATATACATAAGAGCTCGGTAAAAAATTTTATTTCACCGAAGCTGTTTATTTAATTTTGAAGTATCACGTCATGTTCTGCGAAAATAATGCGAATTGCAAGATATGCATAAATCTTAGATACGATTGTTGTCGCTTAAGCATATTGACTGGCGAATGCAGCATAGAAAATCCGACTTTTCGATTTATTGTACGGACCGCTGCCCCTCGCATTGGCATTCTTCTCGAGAAGGTTGTAGCTCCAGAAAGAATTCGTTCTGAAGCTCAATCCGACTCGTGTAATAAGTGTCACCGACCTAACGTGCGCGCACTATAAACCAGTCCTCCTGCTCCGCTGCTAACGCGAAATTTAATTCGAAGAGCAATCCGACAGATACGTAACAAATTCTCGGTACGTTCTACTTTAATCTTAAGAAAGCAATAACGATAAACAAGAGGCGCCCCTTCTTCCGAGTGGCTCGTCCGAAAAATGTATCAGGACCATAATCGTAAGTTTGCAAAGGGAATAATTTATAAGAGGAATCGTGTGATAGTGTGTACATTGCATTATTCTCGAGCGGTTTCCGCGAATCTCCGCGAGTCCATGTAATCCGGATTAGCGTCGGTTTATCGTAAGAATATTCGAGAGTTGCACCGGAATGTCTTTCAACGCGAAGTCCGAGATCCTTCCAAGTATTTTAATCCGCGGCGCCTCGATACCATTATCGTGAGAACGGGCATTCGCGAGCATCGAAACTATTTAACGGCCGCGCCGTGAAACTTTTCAGAGTGTCGTGCTGGAGATGAATCGACTTGGGATGATGGTGGACCTATCTCATGTCTCGGTGCCCACGATGCTTGCCGCCATGACGACGTCGAGGGCGCCCGTGATTTTCAGTCACAGCAGCGCTCACGCTCTTTGCAACTCCTCGCGAAATGTGCCTGACCACGCGCTGCGACTTTTGGTAAGCTAAGGGCCTGAGTAGAATGGTCTAATTTTCCGACAAGCGGTTCAAAAGTTGTAACGATTTATCCTAAATCAAGTCACCTCGTTATTTCCTTTTTGACGAAGACTTTCACACATTCTTAACCAGGACAGTTAAATAAATCATCACAACTTTGAACAGATATGCTTTTTGTTCGGTACATTATAAATTCCATAAAAAGAGGTTTAAATAAATAACATTTTTAGGTTTCATTAAATTCAGGGAATACGATAAAAAATACGAATATTTCATTTACAGGCGCAGACCGGTGGTATAGTTATGGTATCCTTCTACCCCCATTTTATCAGCTGTGGCGAGAAATCGACGCTCGAAGATGTGGCAGGTGAGCGGATGATACGTTTTGTTACGTTTCGATTATTAATAGCCTCGCGATCGCGAAACCTGTAGCCATAAAAAGAGATGTTTCACCATCGGCTCGTTCGCCCCCCGCCATGTATTAAATAAAATTTCATAAAATCCACTCAGCTGCATGTATTATACGCGCTTGTACGGGCTTAATGCTCGATATCTGCACCAAAATGTGTCATTATCGCGCATTTTTTGAACAACACAATGCGCACGCCATACAATTCTATATCTGGATAAAATCGTCCGTTCCCCAGATTTATATTTTCGCATTTTTTTCCCGAAATGGAGAACAAATACGGCATTGATTAAAATGGTAAACGTTCTTTGTCAATGTCTTTTTCAATGGTACGGCAGTTTTGCTTCGGCGTGCCTCCATTTTTTTATAACTTGAAGCACGACGATCGTCACCTTCCCTCCGTTCCGAGATAATTAATTGAGAGGGAAACAGAAATCGCGTCCAATAAATCCGTTCTTTTTGCGACTGGCGTGCCTCCCGCAGCCGTGGGCTTTTAACGTCGCTATTGACGTCGCAAAGGGAACATCCGAAGCGTTTCGCTGCTGAAGCGAGCAAATGAGTTTTCGCGTTAGGTGCCAATTCCCGCGGGTTGCCATCATATTTGCATTATTACAGAGTGGCTCCAAGTTCCGAAGACATTAACATTTCAGACCGCGCCGGTAATATAAACGGCTGTGTATGTTCTTGATACAATTAGCTATGTACGAATCATGGGAATAGGATTTTAATCCAGCATGTATTAAAGCTCCGTGAAACTCTATGTGAGATTAAATTGCAGCGAGGCGTAATATCTCCCGTTCGAGATGCGAGCTAATAATTTCTAAATCAATCATTATTTTCTAAGAGAGAAATGATTAATTTTGACAGCCTGGTAAAAATGAAATTCCACTGCAAGATGATGATACAACTTTCCCGTACCATGGTGCAGTATATATTGCATTTTATAAAATTAACTGTGTACCTTTCCGCGGCGGGCGAGATCGATCGCGAAACCGAAGCCATCGCGTGTAGGGCGTAATCTAAAGTTCACACTTTCCGCGGCCAAACCGCGATTCGGAGTGCACCCTGCGAAAACCGAGTGCTTCTGCAGGCAAGCGTGACAAACAAAAAAAGCGTCCGTGACACGGGAGCAGCCAATTCTGTTTGCGGTATTGTCAAACGACGCCAGTTTTTTTGTGAAACGCGAAAGTGAATTCTGATCTATAAAAGGAGCGAATCGACGACGACCCCCCTGAAATCTCGCTCGGTTACCCCGAGGAATGAAAAATTATCCCTAATTCATAATCCCCGCGTGGATAACAAACGCGAGATAATAAATTCTGTAATTTCGTCCATTTTTCGTCCGCTAATCTCCGGGATCTCGCGCGCAAGGCCAGCCTCGGACTTGGAACCCCGGAAAATTTGTAGTTTTTCTAGAATCGCGATAATCTCTGTGTCGCCATTACCCAGTGTTTCCGTGTGCTTTCTACCAAAAAAGAACCCCCTCCCCCGTGGATGCGGCGTACTTTGCGGCGCAGAACATATCCCGCCTCGATGCAACTGCAAATTTCACGATACCGCGCGAATCGCCCGTGAACGGTCGGTCGAATTGCAACACGCGCATCCCGGATAACGCGTCGCGCGACCGTGCGACAAAAGAAGGAACAAATGATAATTGCTGGTCCAGATGGCCGCGCATCGGACGTAGCGTAATCGGGCGTAGCCGGGTGCCTGAATAATCGCTTCCTTCCGCGGGCAGCATCTCTATAATTGTTTTACATCGATGGCCACCGAGCCGCGGAGAAAATTATGTCCACCCGGGGGTGGGCGGGGAAGAAAATTATTTGCGGAAGTGCGTTGGAGATAGCGGGCGCGCAATGATAATTTCGATATCGCAACGCGCTTCTCTCAGCCCCGTGGCCATTGGCGCCGTATTACGCTGATGATTGATTTCGAGCGCTCTCGCCGCGCTCGGCCTTTTCCCTCGTCCTGTCCCGTCGCCCTTTCCCAGCAAAGCTGATCCCGCGGTGACCGGGCGCGCAACAATCGCCCCGGGTTAATAATAAACGGCGCGAGACTCGCGCTATCGCAACTCCCCGCGTTACGTTTGCCGAACAATCCCCCCGTCTTTGTTTGCCGCGCGAACGCAATTTTCTCGATTTCAGCTCGCGCCGCCGCGAATTGAAACCGCGAACCGACGGGCGTATCCGTCTTCGGCGATGCGCGCGTACGCCGCAGATGTTGCGGAAATTATTTCCGATTCGCGGCGAAACGCGCGCCGTTTAAACCCCCCCCCCCCTGTTCGCGTCGCGCCTCTAAATCACATTCGCCAGACTTTATTCGCGCAGATGCGCGATTTGTATTCTCAGTTTTGGCCCATTGGCGAGACAATCGGGGAAATTTTAATTACAGGTAGGATCGATTTTCTCCGTGCTGGAACTGGCGTCGGATTGTCACACACGCGCGCACACGAACAGACATACACATATATCCCGCTGGAATATGTTCCGTTTTAGCGACTCGCCATTTACGCAACGCCGTTTCTTCACTGCCACTTTGTAGGACTTTGTGTATTCCGCGCGTGTTCCGCGCGATGCATTAAAATGCAGCGCATCCCGGGAGACATTCGCACGTTATTCTGCCCAAACAAACGTCAACCGCGCTGTTTACGTCGTACATGCAAATCGAAAGATCTCGTGGCAACCTGCTAATGGCACAACCGTCAACGACGCAACGGGAACGCAATGCAAATGCAAACCTCCTCCGTTTATGGCAACGTGCGGCAGCCATGCGACAAAGTCACCCGCGCGGTCCTTTGACGGAAGCACTTTGCAAAGATCTCCGCGCAAACAGCTTTCATCTGTTTTTCCCCCCCTTTCATTTCCTCCCGCGATCGATACGCCGCGACACGAACAATTTTCTAATTGCGACAAATGCCGGGGGTGGGGGGGGGGGGGGAGGGATTTTTCGGAAAATTGCCCACGTACGTGTCGAAATCTCGTTAAAAGCAGAATTTCCGATCAGCGAGGCCGTGTGCCGCTCATCTCCTTACTCACCGTAACGTGATTTTCTAGCCGCGCTTGGTAACGACGTGCCCCGTTGAATCGCGATCAATTTTGAAAGACCGCACCGAGCCGGCCGACATATAATTTACGATATAATGGAGATAACGCGGGAGCAACGCCGCGCAAACGCGAAAATCGAAATTTGTGACGTTTCTGATATGTTCCGCATCGCGCGGCAACTCGAGCCCCGAACAAAATTGCGGCGCAATGAGGCGCGCCGTTATTCTACAGTCTGATCGGCTATGAATTATGTCATTTACCCGATCGATTATGCATGTCGTGTCCGCGTGACTGACGTGCCGTTATCCATTATGTACACTAAGCCATGTAAATGCATTAACATTCATTAGACAGGTACTTTTCTTGTTGATTTTTGGCCGCCCATGTACGTCGCGCGGAAGAAAATAGCTTACGGTGATCGGTAACCGATGGCTTGCTAACGCGTATTATATTCTGTAAAATTAAAGAGAGAGAGAGAGAGAATATCGATCGTTATACGTTCTCGCATAAAAATGATCGACGATGTTGTTTACAGAAACTAATATAAAATTAATTGCGTCAGCATCGATCCGCAGCTCGTCAGGTTGTTTAAATTGAAAGTGCACAAAATAAATAGAGAAATAATATTACGGGTACAATTAAATATGATGTTTTTAATTACTGCGTCCAGAATGTAAAATAATCCCCTATCACTTAAAATATCGCCATATCGCTTAAAATATAATATATTAAATATAAATATTTTCCCGAGCGGTAACTCGGCAATTTATCGACTCGGGGGCGAAACGCGCCCGTAATTCCGATAAGTGTATGAAATTGTCTTTTGAATTTTGCGTCGCACTGCGGAGTGTAAATTACATCCGTGATACATTACATTACCGAGGTGTAAATTATATCCGCGCGCGCAACCATTTCCGAGTTAACAATAACATCCGTCTGACGGATATGCAAATTTTCATTGTTTATGCGCGCGTTCGCGATCTCATTGTTGAAATTATTATTCGATTTTATCCATCTTCGGCGGGGGGAGAAGTCACACCGCGAAATTTGCCCACGTGGGAGAATTGCATTGACAAACACGATTGCCACACTGAGAAAAATTTTCATCGGATAAACCAATTGAATGGTGTTTTCGGTGGTTAATTTTTCCGATTACGTTCTCCGATTAAATTATGGACGCATCCGGTGAAATTTGTCCGCTGAAAAATGCAGCTACCGATTAAATTTGATTGAAAAGCCGATCACATTTGTCATCGGATATGTCCGTCTGTTATTATGTAATTATTCGATTATATTTAATCGGACATTTTTCTCACTGCAGCAATGAACAAATAGCGTCTGTATTCCGGTTGCCCGGGTATCTCGACCGAGGATTAACGCGCGTGTGCGAACCTTTTCCCTGGAATTTTTGTGCAATTTGCGCGCGACCGCGCTAATTGCGAACTAATTTACCGTCCCTTTCGATATCTCACGTAACTAGAAAGACGAGTCCGCGCAGCGTTAACGGATGCCTTCTAGGCTATTCCGATTCGCGAGCGCAATCTTCTCTTGTATTAAAAGCAGGAATTAATTATGCGCGACGTGGAGAATTGTGTTAGCAATTGTGGACTAACTAGGCAGCCGGGATGCAAACGCGGGGCTGCAACGGACGCACGACGTTGTACGTCAAATGTGTGCGAAAAAAAAAAAGGAATAAGTATTGCTGGCGGACAACAATGGAAACGGGGGAGAAATACATAATACAAGCGTAGGTAATTTTCTTTGCGGCCCTCGGTGAGGGTAGTAACTCGCGGCGTTATTAGTCGCGGTTGAAAAATCGTCCGCGCCGCGTTCACAGCCGCGTTCGCAGGCAGTCCGCGGTTAGGATGGCGAATGTAATTCTCCTCGTTACATGGCAAATGAGCTACGCGCTCCGTATATCGCGGTGCACGCTAAGCGCAACGGGCATTACTACGATTACGTAATACATGCAATTTTCGTGATATGTTACAGCGCACATCAATCACGTGCGGAAGATAGCCGGGGTGGATCACGTCGGCATCGGGGCTGGATACGACGGGATCAATTTGTAAGTGCGACGCATTCGAAACAGTGCGCGAATGTAATTGTACGTCAAACGCGGCAGATATACGGAGGGAAATATTTCGTCGAGTGCCATAATTAGCTTGCACATGGAATGGCACGATCGGTTCAACGATCGCCGGTGAATCCGATTGTTTCGACGAGAACCACTTTGACCTCGTGCAGCGATCGCCCCGTTCGCATTAACGACTTTGGACCTGAGCAGAATGGCTGTCTTGTACTCTTAAGACAATGGTTTTGTGTTTCAAATCTTTGTCTTAAGGGTCGTTCCACTTTAATAGCCCAAAAATTATGCTTATCTTTAACAATTTTTTTCACAGTAAATACCGCATACAATGAAATCAATCTTTTTGGGATTCGTTAGGGCACTCTTAAGTATCTAACACAAAAAAATGTTTGTCATAATTTAAACAATTTTTTAATTAATTTTGTAAAAATTGACACTTCGGGGCGCCAACTTTACAGACCTTCGCTGTCCCAGCCTTCCTATCTTTCCTTTCTTTTCTTCTTGTACGGTCTGAAAAGCATTACGACTCGTCGAGATTGTTTTGCGAATTGTCTGAATTACAATTGCGGAGAGTTGTCGATTGAAGGGGTCATTCCACTTTAACAGCCCAAGAGCTATGCTTATCTTTAACAATTTTGTTCACAGTAAATTCACCATAAAATGAAATCAATCTTTTTTTGAGGCAAATGATTGCCTATAAATTTCCTCGTCTCTGATTGGCCTGATTATAGTGACTTATGACTCATTTATGATTTCTGACCACTGACTTCTGCCTCATTGTAGACCGGGCTTTAAAGTAACACACAATAACTGTCTTGCGACTTAAGAATACAAGACGGCCATTCTGCTCAGGCCCTTTCCTGCCGCGCGAAAACAAATGCAGATTCGTAGGCGCGTATCAGCTCCGCCGAATTGATTGCGAACCAGCGCGTGCAAGCGCGGAGAAGTTTTCGGTTTCCATTGCATGTGGGACGGGGGTGTAGATCAATACGGTACAGAGCGCTACCGATCACTTGCGGTGCTCGGAGACAGTTGAAGTCCCTTCCCAAAATTTATGAGAGGAGATTACTGGTTCGATTGCAGATGACCATCAAAACGTTCCGGCTCGATACATCTCGCTTGTAACCCGAGAGTAGGATCGAAATGGTAGGATATAGGAAAATAATATACGCGAGGGAAAACGGTTTTTTGTTATTTTTCTTTTAGTCGCGAGGAGACTCCGTGAATGTCGTTTGAAGCCCATCAATTCTCCACGAGAGAAGTCGATCGCACCGACGCATTTTTAAAGAATCCCATAAAATGTTATTCTCGCGAAACACCGGATGATATTCAGCCGTTTGTTAAGGAACGGCCGATATTATTTCGTTTTATTATCCCAGTCTTCGTTATGCTTTTCACGCAGTTTGTTCAGCGCGAGAACGATGCGCGGTGTTCTCTGCCGTGATAACTCGATATATAGAGGCTGCTAACAAAAGTGGGAATCAGGTAAACACGTGGACACATCGACCAACCCTTTTTGTTAAAAATGCCGACCCTTTGTGACGCGCGGGTTACTAAAATTGCGGCCCCTGGTATTAAGCTTAGTGAAAAAATTGACAGCATGAAAGAGAGCGAGACAGAGGGAGGGGAAGAGAATAAAAGAGAGATAGAAGGAGTGACAGATAGAGAGAAACAGCTCTAACCGCACGTAAATTGAAGGGGATAACTAAAAAGTTGTTGAGTTTCCCGAGTTTGCGTGAAAAGCACAGGTGGTCGCGTCTGGTGTATATGATGCAAGATTGAAAAACAGTGTGGATGCATTGAAGCGTGATTTGCGGACCAAACGATAAAGAAGAGAAACGACGTAAAAGGTGCGCCGCTGATCGAACCGTCGCGGTACGTACGGTTTTTCCGTATTTTTATCCGGCGACAATATCGAATACCAGTGCGGAGAATCAGAAAAATAAACGTGCAGCCAGATATTATGCATCGGTGCTGCGAATAATTAATGATCAATGTTCTTACTTTTTTTTTAGGAAAATGGTAGATTCAAGTATAACAGCTAAACAGTTAAATCTAGGATGCGATGTAAAGTAACGCCTGGATAATGTGTAAAAGAGAATGAATCAGCGCGTTCTGGTTGTGAATACAATTATCAAACACGAGCTTTTATTTACTTTTCACGGATAAATAAATTTTTTTACAGTCAGAAAAAGCCATGAAACGAGCAAACAAAGATTAATAAATGAACGTATGGGTTATTAATTATTGATGAAATCATATCGTATAGAATTTTATTTTATATATTATTTCTAGTTTTTTGTAAAAGTATTCAATTACCATACCAAATGAAAACAGGTGCCCTGATATCGCCACGAATTTTAAATCAACAAAATTTGTACATATAAATACCTGAATTTCCAATATTATTGATAAATTTTTACAGACGGGGGAATATTAAAAAAAAAACTATTATGGGAGAGGAATAATTATGATCATAATTAATCGCATCTGACTAAAAATAATATTAAAAACTAAAAAATACAAATTTTTATTAAGTTTATCAAGTTTTATTGAACTTGTACTCGGAGGGTAGAGCAGAAAAATTTCAATATTTCCAATTTTTTCAATCTTCGATTGATATTGTGCCGCCATTTAAAACTTATCAACTTTAAATGCGAAACAATCCACGCGTTCCATATTGTTTCATTTAAATTCAATTTTTATTTGCGGTAAGAGCGTCGGACAGATCAAAACTTTATTAAAGTGGTTTCGCGTCCAATCATCGCAAATTAAAATTGATAACGCAAACACATCGTGCCAGCCGCATTGCGTTTTTTTAATTTATTTATTTCATCCGCAAAAAACCTATTTACCCCCCTCCAGTCTTAAACATTTCGTAGCTCCCTCGCGAAGTGAAGTCCGAGATTTCTGAATGCGACGGTTTCGAGGGGAATGACAAGGGTGCACTTTAGTGGTGTTATACGAACAGGACTCGAAGGAGATGTCGCACTAGAATGAAAACAATGTTCGTTTCCTCCGCTGCAGTATTCCAGCTTCTCGCGTTACGAAAGAAAGGCGTTTTAATATAATATCCGCCACGGACATTCAGGGTTTAACGTTGCGCCACTCGCGTTGGGAAAGAAATCTGAAACAGCTACCAAACCTCTAACGTATTTGCTCGGAGAATGTATCGTAAAACGGCAAGGACGAGACGGAAATCCGGCGAGAGGGAGAGGAGCATTAGTCTGTTATTCGCGTACACACGCTACTTCGCTTCCTTTCAAACCTTTCGCAATAAACGTACATTGGACCTGAAAACTGGCAATATTGATGGTATCTAATATCTTCTTTCACGAACACTAGAAAAGTAATCGATGAAATTTTTTTAGGAAGGCGAAGCCTGCATTTCATCCGCCGGGGCACTTTTATCCGAATACGCGGCGAATTCGCCGCAAATAAATTCAATAACGTGCTTTCATTGCTGACAAAAACCGTTCTCTCGCAAGTATATTTAATTTCGGAGATAAAACTATGTTATTTCCGTGTCAGAGGGATCACGTACGGCGAATCGTACGGTGAAGCGTTTCAGCTGACATTCGTGGTTGAAATTTCAACGTGCTAATCGCAACAGCCGAGTATCAGTAGAAACCGATGAATTGTCATAAAACATTTTTCCGGGGAATCCGTTTATCGTCATACACGGTAACAGAATTTTCATAAATTTTCATAATTTTGAATAAACATTTTCCTATGCGCGGCCGCGGCGATTCAAAGAATTCAAAGGTACTTCTCGAGGCCGGAGTAAAACGGTCAGGATCGGCAAATTCCAAAAGTCTTCGGCAACGCATCCGTAGTAAAAACAAGCCCTTCGAGAAGTCTGATGAATCGCAAACGCAAATAGTCGCGGTAGCGATTAACGAAAGCAATAAACAATTGAACGGGAGGAGAAGCCGGCACGTTTGCCAATGACAAATTTGCACATCAGCTATTTGCCAAATTAATCAGCAATTTGTCCCGCGGAAAGGAAATTACACGGTCCTCGAATTTCATGCAGAAACCACGCCGGCAACTGCATTAGAAACAGTCGTGCTGCAATCCACGACGGAAACGCCGCGTTCTTAATTGCACGTTAAATTAACTCACCGGTTGACAGCGCGTGGTTAAAATTTCAACGAGCTAATCGAGGGAACCGTTCCGCAGGGAACCCCTCGATTCGCGGGTAGCGCCGGCTAGTGGCTCATTGCCTCCACGTAGGAAATTGGTCCGAAATACACCGAAAGCCGAAAGCACGGCGCTATTTATTCTTCGGCCGATCAATGCGTTTATTGCTACGCCCGTTGCATTTCCACTTCGTCAGCCGCTTCAGTCCGTGAGTTTTACCATGTCCACATTGCAACACGGCTACAAATAACTCCATTGAAGCAAATAACGAAATAATATATACTACTGGTCGACAAACTCGCGCGCGCCGTGCTGCCTGAAAATCGAATCGACTAATCTGCGGCAACTTTGACATGCAAATTCTAAATGCGATATCAGTTTTGGCGAACTGATAAATTTCGTATCGACGGCCTTCGTTTCTATTCGATCGGGCGAAACATATGGAAAATATTTTGCATCGCGTTACAATAATTTCGTATGCAATAAGGAATCTTATGTCGCAAAAGTTCCGGGCGTTCCAGCCCAAAGTGCAGTTATATGTCTTTCATTTAATATCTAGAAAAAATACTGCCACCGCCGTAGCCAAGAGGGAAGAAAGCCATCGTTTTCGTCTGAGTGAGCTGTTAAAATTTCAGCCGGTTAATCGTAGAAAGTATCCGTCTCATCGGCTATACAAACCGGTAGCTCTCACGTAGAAACGAGAAGCGACGGGAATATTCGTACGAGATGGGTCGGAAAAAGCGTTGGGAGGATGTGTTTAATTATTTCTAAGGGTGGAAAGACAGAGAGAGAGAGAGAGAGAGAGAGAGAGAGAGAGAGAGAGAGAGAGAGAGAGAGAGAGAGAGAGCGGGTCACGCGCGGAAATAGGCGGAAAGTGCGGGGGCGAGGAGGTTAAAACTGGCAGGACGTGGGGCTGCAGATAGTTCTGCCGGCCAATAAGCTTTTACGCCAGATTAAAATTCATATCGGCGCCTTCAACGAACCGGTCGTAGTGCCGTATCCAAGAGTAGCCGCCTATGAACGACCAAAGAGTTTAGCGCGTATCGTTGGAACAAAAATGATGAGTCAAATCTAAAGTTTCAAGGGAGAAAACAGTTTTCGTAAACGGGAAGACTCGGGGGAAGACCTGCCGCAGCTTGTAAATACGCCTTCCTTTTTGCTTTGAGAAATGAACTGTCGTTTTCGCGAATTAGGTGCAAATGGTAGCAAATTTGATTTCGATCAGTGCTCGCTTCGATAGAAATGCGACGTTTAATTGTTACAAAACATAAAAAATGCGTTGCCGCCCAGGAGTGGCCGCTTATGGATACGACCAAAGATTTTAGTGCGTATTGTCGGAACAAAAATGATGAGTCAAATCTAAAGTTTCGAGGGAGAAAACAGTTTTCGAAAATGGGGAGACTCGAGGGAAGGTCTCCCGCAGGTTGAAAATTCACCTTCTTTTGTGCTTTGAGAAATAAACTGTCGTTTTCGCGAATTAGGTGCAAATGGTAGCAAATGTGATTTCGATCAGTGTTCGCTTCGATAGAAATGCGAGGTTTAATTGCTGCAAAAAGGTAAATAATGCGTCGCCGCCGAGGAACAATTAACGGAGGTCGCGGGAGAATTGCGGATAAAATTGCGCAGCATCCTATGTACATACCTGATAGCGAAAGGTAAATGTTACGTCCAGAGTCTTATCGTCGCTTAACATCCAAGTCACGATCGCGAAAAAGGACGAAGCGATCGTCGATGGACACTTCCTGCCCCGGGTTTTCCCCGGGGGAACCGAGATCCGCGTGTCGTTCCACCCGCGGAACGATCCACCGGGCTTCGTGCTTTTCATCCCCGTCCATAAATCACTGTCACTAGGGTTGAGCGAAACGTATTTTCCCGCGGAAACGGCATTTTTGAATTCGATTCGGTCGCGCCGACGGGCAAATAGACGAGGTACGAGCGCAAGACGGGCAAAAGGTAAAAAGCCTCGCCGAGAAAGGCGGAATCGATGCTCGCTAACCGCGTTGTCGTTGTTCGATAGCGGACTTTACGTGCTCCGCGCGTACATTTTTTACCATGGATTCGGCCCGCATAAATTCGCCGCCAGGTATCTCGCTTCGGCGACAAGTGTTGGCGCGCCCGCGCGCGCGCGCGAGAGGCGGTCTCGATACTCTCGATCGACAAAGAGACGGCGGACAGGATTGGAAATTTCGCGAATTGGAACAACGTTCGTGACCGTGGTCAGCCAACAGCTCTCTACAGCGGCCCCGGCTCCTCGGACCGTCACGTTTCAACGGGCTACATCCACGACGAGCGGTTCGCGACAGGTCAATATTTTCGTCAGTGCACAGTCGCTCGGAGCACGATTTATTTGTAACTGTCGTTACATAACAATTTCCACGTGTACGCCACGTTCGTTCTCTGCATGCACCGCGTACGCGCGAGTAATTTATAGCGTACGCGATCTTGCTCTCTTAATCATCGTCACTTTCCGTCGTCTTAATACTCGAAAATTTCATACGGGCCGGTGTACGTGTGTACGTAGAAAAATACTTCTCTGCGCGTTGGTAAACAGTATTGTAAAAATATAGCGTGATCCGGTTACATTGACTACTGTATCCCCTTTGGGGATGCGGCTTCTATTTGTTTTTCCGATCATGGATGAAAGAAATCAAATACAACCGAACGAAGTTTTGCACTTCTAATAACTTTTAAATAAAACATTTTTCTATTTGCGCTTCGCGAAGCTCCGGGGGATCTGTAAACGAGCTTTATTAAACTACGGGGGAAAAATGTGCAACTTTGAAATGAGCTCGGAAATGCCGAATACACGCGTAAACTGTATCTGTGGATTTTTCGAAAATTCCTTTCTCGAAAAGGGGGAATTTATGCCCCAAGAAATCTGATAGCTGCTATTTTAGGGAAATATTGTCGCATGGCCGTAATTATTTTCGAAAGGCCATCAACCTCCTAGATCAAAATCGAATATAATTATCGGAGATCATAAGCGCGCATTGTCCTCGATCATCTCGCGCGCGTTTACAGTCAGCGCATGATGATGGACATACTCGATTTGGAAATTTCCGAAATTGGAATAACGGCCCTCTGGACGCGGTCGGCCGATGCGTACAATATACAGTTGCATAACTGCCAGTTTCAGCCGGGACACGACGCGCCATGAATAAGTCTCTAACCGCTCTTGTTGGCCCGACATTGTCAGCCGAGCAGCTTTCGACAGGTCATCCCCCTGCTTTCCGACCCCCGCCGCTGTTGTTGGGTCTTCTGCGAGCTCTCGTTATGACGCCCGTAATGAGAACGTCGAAATTCAGTCTAACCCCTTTTAACAGCGTCAGTGCAACGGCGGATCCGATACATATATCTCGACGAGAGGGAGAGAGAGACATCGGCTCGGTCGCGTAACGATTCCGAGGATAAATTAACGAAACTGTAGACGATTGCGGAAAAAGGAAAGACGACAGTCGGTGCTTCCCGAACGTGACTGTCTCGGTAAATATATTAACGCAGACGAGCGACACTCTCGAGGATCTGCTCTTGAGAAATAAAATTTAAGGGGTCATTCCACTTTAACGGCCCAAAAACTACGCTTATCTTTAATAATTTTTTTCACAGTAAATACACCATACAATGAAATAAATCTTTTTGGGACAAAAAATTCGTGATCTACATATATGAGTGTCGCTATGTCCCGAACCTCAATTAAGAATTTTTATTTAAAAATAACAAAATGGTGCCAGTTTGTTATTTTTAACTAAAAATTCTTAATTGAGGTTCGGGACATAGCGACACTCAGAATCTTTTTGATATTTGTTTCAGGTTTCAGGTAAGCCTGAAAATTATCAACGCAGCGGACTTGCATCTTTTTTCACACGCCATTCGAACGGTGTAGAAAACGCTTAATTAAAAAATTGTTTAAATTATGACAAAAATTTTTATGTGTTATTTAAGAGTGCCCTAACGAATCCCAAAAAGATTGATTTCATTGTATGGTGTATTTACTGTGAAAAAAATTGTTAAAGGTAAGCATAATTTCTGGGCCGTTAAAGTGGACTGACCACTTCATTGACAAATCTCCGCAATTGTAATTCAGACAATTTGCAAAACAGTCTCGACGAGCCGTAATACTTTTTAGACCGTACAGGAAGAAAAGAAAGGAAAGATAGGAAGGATGGAACAGCGAAAGTCTGTTAAGTTGGCGCCCCGAAGTGCCAATTTTTACAAAATTGATATGGCGCTTGATTATCCGCAATTTATCCAGAGATTGTTTCGTCCGCCTTGCAAAAAATTTGTTCAATTTTCTTTATACTTATTTATAATTTTTTTGGCAAGGTGAATAAAAACGATTGTTTATGAACGAATTTGGACAAATTGCGAACAAACGTTCAAGTGCCATATGAATTTTGCAAAAATTGTCGGAACGTCAACTTGGCAGACCTGGAAAACTGACATCTTTAAACTTTGAGCCGGTAGCTCTCGGTTGTTAAAACCCCGCAACTTCCTTTTCTGTGATTTTACAAAATATTTTCCCGCGAAGTACATTATTTTCAGCGATAGCGTTAAATCGGGTCGAGTGAATTTTGCTCTCGTAGCGCATTTTCGCCCTCGGCTTATATAAGTGAGGATCGCACAAGGTAGAAAGGCGGTGCCCGCTTTCTCGGCGTGCCTCTCTCAGCAGTAAAGTAAGTTCGCCGCAGTCATCCGGCGTACTGGTAATTAAAGTAATGAAGGATAAACCGCCCGAAGTAACTCGTGTAATTTATCCGTGACTGCTTCCCGACTAGCTCATTATTGTACTTTGACCTTCTTCCGCGCGGATTCACGTCTGCCCCCTCTCGCCCGGCTACGTACGTCTAATTTTTACAGCCGTGCGTCTGCAAATAATTGTTTTAGTCGAAACGGTCGAGGGAGAGCGGCAGCGTAACGCGATCGTCGAAAGGCAGAGATAATTCTCGTATCGGGGAACGCGGAGAGACCGGCTGCCGCGTTTCGCAAAATAATTCAAACTAAACATTTGTTCGCGGGGAGAAATGTGTCCGAGATAATACGGGGAAGAATTTGAATAAATGATATTTAATCAATAATAAACACGGGTAGTTTGGTTTAGCGTGATTATTTCCGGCGTCTTTCGCGCAAGAGCCCAGCGGCGAGGAGCCCTCGCTCTGTTATCTCGGCAAAGAGACACCGTCCCCGGAAATACCGTGCCAGGGGCTGCATCATTAATCTCGCGCACGCACATATTAATTAACTTTTTCAATTCGCGCCGCTCGCGCGCATAATGGACGCACTTTTTACAGCCGCGATCGCGTCAAGGTCGTACCTATACACACTGAATAATTGAGGCGGACGAAAATATAATTCACCGAGCGGTGCAACGGATAGAAGAATCGCACGCGTCGTAAAATTACCGCGGTAATGCCGGGGATACGCGGAGTTCCGGTGGTGGGCCCATAAAAGTTTCAAGCAGTTTTCTAATTTAAACTCCCGATGCTTTCTGCTTCATTAAAGCCCTATCTTATCGAGCGGAAATATTCATGTAAATTGTGGCCTTGGTGGGCAACCGTACGTTCGCAAGCTGGCGCTCCGCGGGACGGGCATTATTTCCATATCGACTTTTATGGCGACGAAAATTTATCGCGGCGCGGGAGCGCGGTGTTTTAAAAAAGTATTTTCGGAGGACGAAGGGAGACGAAATCATTTTCGGATCCCTGCTCGCGGCTCGCGTACTACTTTAAGTCACCGCGTTGACAAGCTGCTAGCCGTCATTTTGTCACCGCAGCAAATTTCGTTTTCTATGACTCTTTCGGAGTCCTTTTCAAGAAAAAGAACAAATGTCTTTCATCACTCTGGTAGTGATTAGTCTATTAGCATTGAAAAGAATGCAATGCCATTTTCAACCATTTTATAAAACGTATCAGAAGTTAATTTTTGTAAAACTCGATATACCGCTGAGAAATGATATTTCTTCAACTTGATGTTGGCATTAATTGCATGTTTTATGTTGCAATTACATCTCCGAATATCTTGAATATTTTGAGCTTGAGAAATGTTGACGCCAAAGAAGATGTAACTCGATCTCTATGACATTTCTATTCTAATCGATCACCTCGCGGTCTCATCTGCGAGTCTCAATAAAGTCTCATCATAAATTCTTTGCCTCAGGACACCAACGGGTCTGGAGGACGTCAGCAAGTACCCGGAGCTCTTCGCGGAATTGCTAGCGCGTGGATGGTCGGAGAAAGACATCCAGAAGTTGGCTGGTCTGAATCTTATACGGGTGTTCAAGGCGGTGGAACAGGTAAATTATTCTCTAGTCGAAGAGGGAAAAGGATAAGAGGATCATCTCTTCTCACGTTCAACTTCTCGCATCGCTTGATGAAAAGAGCGGACGCGTATCGAAAGTGGAAAAGTTGCATCGATGAAAGGAAAGGAGAGGCGAGAGAGAGAGAGAGCGAGAGAGAGATAGAAGAGGACGGAGGAGAGCGCTCGTTTCTGCCACGAAATAACCGATGGCCTGGTTCGGGTTAGCCGAGTCGACCAATATCGGATTTAATAAAGCACACAAATCATGCATCCGGCCTGCGCGCTGCATCGTCGGACGAGAGAGAGAAGCCGCCCGGACGGACCGTGATTTTTGTTCCCTTGGAGTGCTGCCAGTCGTAGAACCAGCTGGCACCATCCACTAACCCATCCGATGGGTCTCTTTCTCTCTCTCTCTCTCTCTCTTGTTCGCGCTCGTGACGTACAGCCATGACTACATATGACGTGTGTATTAAACGGCTCTGAAGTATCGTTCAGCATCGCTCAACACTGACGTTTCATAATATAAGTACACTTCGCGAAAGATAAGCTCGGACGTTCGAGGGAGAGTCGTGCACCTGGAACCCTCTTACGCCCGTCAACGTTAATTAAAACTCAACGCTCGGAGCGCACTGTTACGTATGAAGTTGCGAGAACCGCAATTGTTCTCCGCTCGACAAAAAAGGAGAAATAATTAGTAACAACTTTTTTTTTTACCGTCTGGTTTCCGAACAACGGGAGAGATAACGTCGATGCAAACATCGCCGAGGATTGAAGTCGCGGTGCCCGACGGATTGAAAACGATGAAATCTTGCCCGTTCGTCCGTTTATCTGATTATAATATTACGTCGACACTCGTTAATCGGGAGCGTATCGTTAAAAACAAAATTGGACTGCTCAGTCATTATTCTCGAATGCTTAACTGAAATTGAATTAAACTCGCTCTAATTTAATTCGGCTTCTGCACTTTGGCCACTCGATTAATGTCTCGTATATTTCAATGTTAAACGCCCAGTTTCGCCAAGTGCAGTCGAATGCAGATCGTCCTACTAGAATTCCGGCGCGCCTGAAAATGTTTCAGTCCTGATATTACCCGGGTGGTACACGCCCCGACAGGAATGATGTGAGAAATTATGTGCGCCGGATGTTCCGGATGTTTGAGGACGCTCAGGATGGCCGTTGTTGAAATTACTGTGATAATTTAATTGCGGTGCGGTGTGGTCAACGGAACCGCGGGTTATTCGTCCGAAGCAGGAGTCGTTTATTATATTTGGAGAAGAATGTGTGTTATACTTGCGCATATACAGATACATATATTTGAATTGTAATGTAATAAACGCGCCGCGGTGAATTACGCGTAAAAGCGTAAATTTCCCGTTCGCGTGGCAATTCTGGGGCGTCGGTTTCCGTGAAGAACAAAGACCTAGCGCGCGATCGCGCGCTGCCTAACGGATAGCCGTGGAATAAAAATTATCCCCTGAATTCTTGGGCGATTTATCGTCGCGTCGCGAAAAACTGCGTCGCGCTCGCGGCTTTGAGGGACGCGACGGGGAAGCCGCGCGGGACGGCACAATGGAAGCCTAATGGACGCGTATTACACGTTGAGCGCGCCTCCCCTCCGTGCCGTTTTAAATTATTCCAATCCAACTCGACGGGCGCAATTTCCCAGGCCCGGCCGCGGAGAGTATTATTTGATTATCGGAATATGAAAATGCGACTCTCCACGCCGGGGATAATTTGTAGCGCGAGTCACGTGGAATTTCCGCGCTTATGAATTTCCTTCCAGTTCCCTCGGCTCGGGAGACGGCAACTCGCCGCGAATTCGCGGAGAAGTCGGCGCCTTCTTACCTGAGACGCGCGCGCATACACACGCGTGCGTACACACTTGCGCCTCTCGCTTTTCTCATCGCGATGAGGGCGGAGGGCAAATCCTTTGAGCAATTCCAACCCACCTCATCGCCGTTTTCCGCCGCCCCAACCGTCGTTTACGGTGTGGACCGGGTTACGCAGCAGGCGAGAAACGTCGTAATTGCTGAAATAATGGTCGTGCCTACGGTACGGCGCCGGGCGAACAAAACGGTGGCGATTACGTTACCTTGAAATTCAATTCCGCCATTGTTCCTCGCACGAGAGGAACGGAATCCGAAGGAACTTTGATACTGTTTCGTAAGACCGCGACTACTACACCCCCTCCCGACAAACGCTCGCCGTAAGGAGTCGTCCGGAAACAGTCGTGCAAATTCCTGGGGCGTAATGCAATCAGTGTCGTGCGCACTCGTATTATGTAAATCGCCGCGCCACTTCGAAACACGCTTATGTCTCGGGCTCCTTTTTCCATTTACTCCTCTCTTTGTTCTTTAAGATAAATTGTAATAACTGTGATCCGCATATTTCTCTCTTCCGCGTATTTCTCCCTGAAATAAATCCCTCTAAGGGATTTATTTCAAAAATGTTGCGAAAGAGGTTTACACCGTGTGTGTGCTGTGTTTTCCTTTCCTTTATAAACATGCGCTTTTGCGTACAGTGAAGATCTTTGCCTCTGCATTGTTACAGAAATAGAAACAGAAACGGAGGAATAGAAACGATAGAAATGACGCTTTAATTATGCCAATAATAAATTTACAATCGCTTTTAATAATTATTTGTTTACTTGAAAGAAAAGTAATTTTATAGAAATTAGAAGAAATTACGAGGATCGTCCTGAAGCAACTGCAGAAACATTGATAACATTACACCACCAGTTGTGCCAAGAACGTACTAATGTACGATCTAACACGAATGAATGCAACAGGGATTTACTTGGAAAGCGGATAGAAGTGACGCTTTAATTATACCAATAATAAATTTAGAATCACGCCCTTTTGGTAATAATTTTTTTACTTAAGAGAAAAGTAATTTTATAGAAATTAGAAGAAATTACGAGGATCGTTTTCGTTCCAAAGCAACTGCAGGAACATTGATAACATTACACCACCAGTTGTGCCAAGAATGTGCTAACACACGATCTAACACGAATGAACGCATGGATTTACTTGGAAAGCGGAATTGAGTTTCGATCTTTTTCTCAAGATTTTTCCCTATCATTATCAAATTCCTTCCATTAGCGGAGCCACTGATGAACAGTCATCAACGTGCCGCACGCAATAATGCAATTAGCATCCGCGCATACCGTGCCATTATCGGCCTGCTATCGTACCGATGTTCGGCCGCTGCAAAACTTTGCGGGAAACGCTCGGTCCAAATTCCGTAATCATATCATCCGTATTTTATCTCGTCGAAACAACCTTTACGTCTCGTAAATGTCGAGGCATGTAGAGCGCGTCTCGGTGCAAGTACAGGTATGATGCACTATCTCGGTGCACTATCGTCCGACAAAGTATCTGTTTTCGAGAAACACGAAACTGCGATCGAGATACATAACTATAAATATTACATAGTAAATATATTTACAGATAATGTAACATGATATATTACATTATAATTTGATATGTCCCGGAGTATAATTTTTCACGTACATATTGAAACGGCGTATCGGTTTCGAGCAACCGCACTCGGTCGCAATAATTTAAAAACAATTCTCGTTCGTGGTGCTTGATTTTTAAAAGAGAAACCGAGAGCTTTCTGTGAAATTGAATTCCAACGAGGATATGAATCGTAACGAGACGTTGACACATAAAGACTCAGATCCATTAATAACGTAAGCTTATATTTAACGTGTGCTCTTGCACGTGAAAATATTTTCTGAAAGTGCATAAATTATGGTATCATGTGCATCACAAATTTAATTTTTTACCAGTACCAAACTCAATGTTACAGGTATTAAATTTGAATGTTATGGTACATATTAAACGCGAAATTGCTCCCATTAATAAACAGACAGATACAGATCTGCCGGCAGTTGAATATCCTATTTTGAACTTGCTTCCTCTCCCCTCACATTAATTTCGTTATCCCCTTCTCCTTCCTCTCAATTTATTCCTCCTTTACTCCTCATTTCGGTAACGCCACTCAGCAAATGTTCAACACGATCTTAAGTAGGTATCTCTTTTCCTTTTCTATTTCACATGGCACTAATTTTTCTTTTATTTATTTCCATCTCTTGCGTCGCGTTTTATGTATGACCGTTCCATTTTTTCATATTTTATATTATTGACTGCGTAATTTCTCGTATTAATTGTATTCTGTTACCTATCACGCGCTAATTTATATCCTTTCCTCTATACTAAAAATTGGTTCAGTTAGGACCGAAATGTCCATTCATTTTCTATTTTAATTAAACTTTATTTTACGCTACAATTGCGTAGGCTCTGAACCCCTTCTATGAATACTTCAAATGTTAAAGTTGAGGAATAATTTTCGTTTTGCAGTATTCAATTGTAAAAACTTTCGAATAAAAATGTACAGCTTTCATCTTCGTGCAGTTCTCTCTCCAATTGAAGAAAATATGAACAGTAACGAGAGAGTCTGTGTACATTTATGAAGAAAACTCGTCAACGTTCATTAACTCTTAATCTCTCAGTCACCTTTCTTCGTCTATGATATTTCGGGGAAAAAAAATATCAGTTTTAAAGCGGAATGCATGGAGAAATTGGCGAAGAGGAGGATATTACACCTGCGAGACGTCCGTATTGCTGGCATTTATACCGCAAGTGCCGTAACGTTACGCGCCCGAGGCACGAAAGCGACAATAAAGGCGGATTTGATTAGACTGTCGACGTTCTCCTATATCACCCTTTCATTTCCTTTTCTGCGTTGTCTCCTAGCCGGAGATGCGCGCCGCCATCGCTCTCTGTATTCGTTTAATTGGAAATTCAGCGGGGCGGCAAAATGAAGCTTTACATACGCGGGGTTTACGTGTCGAGTGTTGAACAAAAATGACGCATATAAATGTCTAACGCAGCACGTGATGCGTTACGTTATTTTTCTAAATCGCTTCTCAATTGTGCGTTACATTAAAATACATTAAAAGGAGAAAGAGAGAGAAGAGAGGGAGAGAGAAATAAGCCAATTAATGCAATGTTCGCCTCAGATGGTATCAAAATTATCGTGGTATTTCTTAAGCATTTCGTATTTCTATATCGATAAGAGGAAAAGTTGACAAAGCCTCGCGACCGTTCTTTTACCTAAACAGGAATTATCGTAGGCAGATTTCTCTGGCCTTCCAGACAATAGCCGTGTATGCTCTTCCGCTCGCAGTATTGGGTTTTCGCTGCGCAGGTAATGACCGAAAAATTGCAGTTGCGTCTACGCGGCGTAAATATTTGTGATAAAACGCCGTTTCCTGTGACGCTCGTTTAATTGAAAAACTGCGGGTGGATTTCGGGGCGAGAGTGAAATTTACGCCCGGCCGTCCTAATATGTATTCCGGGATCGACCTCGACATAGGAGAACGTCGTTTTCTTACTTTATGAAAGCGAGATAAATTTTACAAGGCGCGGGGAAAAAAACGTGGCCGGCATTTCCAAGTCAATAAAAGCTTTTTACATCCTGACGCTGTATCGATAAATTATTTCCGCACAAATCAGGAGAGCTCTCCTCTCTGTTTCTCCGCGCCGTAAAGAGAAAAAAAACCTCACTCCTCGGAGCACCGCGGGAAAAGCGCAGGATCTCAAATGTAATGACATTTTTTACGCCTCTCTTCTATATGAAACATTCATTTCTTTCCATCTCTTCTTTGCATATTCCAGATGCAGCGTACTTTCAATCTGTTTAATTAACGAGGGCAACATCTATTCAAGCCTATCAATCACCAAAGTACAACGAAACTCCCTATAATTAGTCTAGAAGAGAGCGAGTACGCAGCGAATAACGAAACCTCGTTCGAGGTCCGAAGTTTCCCTCTTTTTTTTTTTAACTCCCCTGTCATCGATCTCATTTTATCGCTGGCACCCGCGTGAATTCGCTGTCGATGCGGCGGACTTTACAAATGCGTTAATCTCCTCCGGAGATAGCGACTTTCGATTCGCGCGTACATTGCGGCGATTTTTCGTCATCACGCGGAATAGGGGCGGCGTGTCGCGAGCGTTGCGTCGCGTCGCTGACGCGTTCGTCCGCCGTCGAAAGCTTCGTTTTCGGGCAAAGCCCGCGGGAGGTTAATGGGCTTCGCCGAAAATTGATGGGCGCCGTGCATGCCCGTGTGAAATACGTACACCGCGCCGATCTTTTTTCCCCCGCGCGCCTCCCCCGTCCTCGCCTTTCATGGACGCTCGTTCCGAGGGGTAGGTGGGTGGACGGGGGGAGACTCGGAGATCTTTTTATTTCATCCCCTACAACGGCAATCGCGCCGGGCGCGATTTTTCCTGAGAACATTCGCGAGGCGCGCGCGGGTCTTCCATCTTCACCGCGTCCCCCCTCGCCCCCGGGTGGGTCTCAGAAACTCGGCGCGGCGTCAAAATTCATCGGCCTTTTTTCCACGGAGCCGCCGGAATGCACCGGAGAAAAATGGGGAGGGCCGGGCTCTTTCAAGCGCGCCCGTCGGCGCGCTTTGTAAACGTATCGATCTGCGCACCGATACGAGCAATTTAATCTTCTTACGCGCGTCTCGAGAGCCTCCGTATTTCCGGAGTTCAGGAGCACCGCGCCCAGCGGCGTGGGTCACTACGCTCGTCCACTTGCGACCCGCGGACGCGCAGGTACATACGTACGCGGATTACGGACGGGTGATCGACGGCTATGGACTATGATCGGTCGTATCGCGTCCACGAGCGCCTGGACGCCAGCTCGACGACTATGGCGCGACGCGTATCAAAGGGCTAAACGTATAAATCAGCGTAAGCCGCGCTTTAGCAGTCGATAAATCACATTTACTACATCGCAGTATTCTCTGTGTGTGTGTGCAGATTCGCGACAACCTGGCCGCGGAGGGTATGGAGCCGCTGGAGGAGGAGATCCCGCAGGAGGATATAATCGGCCGCGATTACTGCCGTTACAACATAAAGCGTCTGATGGCGCCTTAAACTGTCGGAATCCTCCTGGCGAACGCCGCGCAACGTAACCCGCAAACGGCCGAGTGATCGAAACGGAGAGATAAATCCTGGGAGAGAAAGAGAGAGAGAGAGAAGGGGGGGGCAAATAGAAGGACAGAGAACGGAAGGCAAAGGTTCACTGCCCCAGCGGGAGTAAAACTCACCCTTTACAACTTTACCCCCAAGTTCGCGAACCCGCGTCTCGCCCAGAGACGACACGTAGATATGCACACGTTCTCCTCCTCTCTCTCTCTCTCTCTCTCTCTCTCTCTTTCGATCCCTCTCGACGTTACCCATGCTTCTCATCTTTGTACGTAAGTAGGTAGATAAACTCGATTTCCGCCGGAGCCACGAGATGCGAGCGTTCGCGAAGGATATCGGGGCGGTCAGTGGAACGTCGGTGCCGCGACTAAAGGCACGACGCCGTGAATAAAAATTGCAGTTGGGTCGACCAGGCGCGTTATTCCTGGAGACGAAGTAACGTCTGACTCGCTCGTTTCACCTCCCGTCGCTTTTAGCTCCCGTCGCTCGACCCGCCTGACGCGAGTGAAATTATAATTGTCTCAGCGTATCTGTTGCATGTAATATGTGTATGCGTAATCTATGTTTATATATTATACGCGAGCTTCTCTTATTGCGCGTTATTACCGTCGCCGCGGCGATATTCCGGACGACGACGCTCCGCGACAAATGTTCCGACAGCCTGACGTCTCTCGGGGGGGGGGGGAGGAAAATTGCAGCAGCTGATTGATCAATTGTGCCTAATCGCTTCTACGTCTGCGCAGAGACTGGGGAATGCCATTGAGGAAATTTGATTTGAACCCGACCGACTTTGCCTCGCGTTTGAAAAGATATCGTCGTATTTATTAACCGTGTCCGCAGTCTAATCGATAATAAGCAATAATAACGGTGCGTCGTGTATTAATGAAGCGATGGCCCATTAATTCGAAACTACCCGCGAGTAGTGCTATTGTAGTGCTATTGATTACTCGAACGGGCTATTGGCGAGGCCATTGTACAATTTAATTACTTACCCCTAGAAGCAAAATCAAATGTGTGCTGTATGATGAAATGCATGCAGAATTACGCTAAGTGCGCTCGATAACACCAACGTGCAAGCTTTACAGTAACTCAAATTGCTGTTCTTGTCCATCGTAATCGCTCGCCTGCTCATTTAAATTATTTAATTTAATGCCTATTTGCGTCAAAGAGCAAACGCCCCCGGTCCGCTACAGTCGGAATTCAACTTTGGACAAATTTTCGCAAATAAGAGTGCAGGATTTTGCGCGTAAAACGATTGAAAACCACCATGGTATCCAATTACAGTGCTGCGGTACTGATACGTACACTCGTCATGCGATAGTCAAGCGAGAAAGCGTGTCTCGCGTGCCCCGCTGGTAAAAGAGAGCCGATTGGCTGTTAGTCGAGCTGTTAATGCGGCTGGGAAATGACTAAAAGCGACGGGCGAAACGTTCGAAATTGGCGCGATAACGAGGCGGAAACGTACACCTTATCACTGCGATACGAAGACCAACGCGTTTGTATAAACGTTTAACAATTTAGCCACGGGCATACTCGATGTTAAAAATTTGTACTCAGCGATTTCCTCGTCGAAGCCGGAACCAAGAAAAAAAAACACTGTCCTAGTCAATAATTATGCTACGTATACATCACGACCGATTACTTACGACGAAACCGTACAGTTTTGTCGATTATTCGAGTGCGAGTGGACGACCGTTGAGAATGTAAAATCGTGTACGAGAGAGAGAGAGAGATACGAGTGCTTTGCGTGCGTGTGTGAACCTGTACATATGGTACCTGAAGTCGAAAAACATATTATTCCTCCAGCACGTCAAGCCGGCCATGTTGGATCGGAGAACCAGGTCACCGAGTGTCCTCGATCCTTTTTAATCTAGACGCAAAGAGCGCGCGCCAAGTCGATGGGTAGCTAAAAATTTACGTGTCTCGATTGTAACTGTCTGTTTTTTTTTTCCATTTTACTCTCCAAACCCGACCTCTCGACCTCGCCGGCCGCGATTCCAGATGGTGGGCTTGACCAAATCGCGATCATCGGGGAGCCACGAGTTGGGGCTAATCGCGGAAGCGACTCTGCAGCGGCGTCGACCAACGTCGGCGGGCACGTTGCTCGATAAAATGTAATAAGCCTTTCCTACGATTTTGCACGATCGAAGTTGACGTCGCCGTATATCGCGCGTATACGTCGGCGCGTGTCGCGAATTGAACGAATGAACTTTTTTAATTCCTATACCGCGGCCAATACCGCACCGCCGTACGCGCGATTTCCGACGAGTCGCAAGGTATTTTTATCTCGCGCCGCGGCTCTGCTCTCGCATAAACTGTTTTGCACCAAAATTTCATCATAGCGGAGAGCTCGGTGATTACATCGGAGCCTCGAATGAACGCATCGATTTCCCTTGTGCCACGACGATATGGTCGTTAATTCTCCATTGCGTGGCAAATTCTATTTCGACGCGAATCGTTTAACAAAAAAAATAGCGAAAAATGTGTCGGAAACGCATTTGCGAGTTACGTTTTTATCCGGAATAGAGGACAGAAATTTCATTACGTTTTTACCGGGCGATGTTACGCCCCGCAAAGGGCACGCGGAAATGTTGAAAATTTCAGATTACGTCGTTTATTTCTATTGTTGAAGTGCAACACGATACAATCGAGAGTTGATCGAGTCGGTCCCTCGCGCGGAACCTCGTTCGGCTAATTTTAACGATCATTCTCACGCGAGCGGAACGGGATCGACGGGACGCGAGTCTCGTAACTAATATCCTATAAGGTTTCGAAAGTTACTGGTATCTAAAATAAATCTCCACGGCAAATCGGACGCCGTCGTTGCAAAAGCGACCGAGTCCTCATTTATTTCGGTCCTTCTCCCCCACATCTCGGTAAGTACAATTCATAATTTGTAGCCTGAATTTATCGCGATGGGTCGCGAGATCTTGTGAAAGTTATATTTGCCTAGAAGAGTAAGAATATCGAAGTAAATCAGATCGAAAGATTGAGATCGTGGAAATATCACATTTCGTGATAATCAATTGAAAAAATAGGTATTCGGTAACGAACGTGCGTACTTAAATCTCATATATTTCACAAAGATATAAAATTATGTTATTAATTATAACTTCCGCATCTGAGCCGCATAAATTCTTTATCTGGTTCCAGGAATCGGATAAAAAATTCACGCGGCTCAAACGCAGAAGCCAAGTCTAATATTCATGTACACCGCGAGAGCCTCGCGTATAAAATTAATATCAATAATTTATCGTTTTTATGATTTCAATCCTAAACGGATTTAATTTCCTCGGATCATAGTCGCACAAAGGGAAACTAATTTACGTTCTTCCATAGGAAACAAACAAAAAATCGACGAAACTGATCATCGAGCGGATTCACGTGTAGATTCACCGAGCGAGAGCGGCGAGGAGGGTTGGAAAAAAGAGAGCGGGAGCGTCGTACGTCCATAGATGAGCGGACGGCTTTCAAGGATAATTAATTTCCCGGTCATTCCCGGAACCCTAACGAGCTCGTTAAAAAGTTTCGACACGTTTAGATCCGGATTCGACCATGGAAAAACCATTTAAGCTTCTTTCCACCGTCGGACTGTGGGGCTGAATGGACGACCAGTTTCTTCGCGCAACCCACAGCCACGTCTCGGAAGCAACTACTTTTTTCCCCGCTTTCCAATGTCTACCTCGCGCCGTTACGACCCACCCCCTATCTCAACCCCCCTCGTCTTGCCGCCCGCTTTTCTCGTCGTTCACCTCGCAGCCGTTCTCAGCTTTTTCTCGCCGTCGTTTGGCCGACACCCCGCCGCGGAAACATGGAGAGGACACGAACGACGGCAGGGGAGGAGGAGATATAAAAAGGAGAAGGGAAAACTAGCTGTGCAGAGCGAAGGAGCGTTGCGGAAGGTGACGGAAACGAAGAGGCCGCTGCCGAGAAGAGAGGCTGCCTTCGAGAGAGCCCGCTCTTTGTTTCGCCTCCCGGCGAGATATCGGCTAAGTTTACTGTGGAAACTCGACCTATAAATTTCATCCCTTAATACGGGACCGGGAACGTATAATATGAAACCGTCGAGTTATACCTCGCGGCCGTTTTAAGAAACGCCTGACGGCGTTACTCACTCGGCCCGCTCGCACATTCCCCCGGCGGAATTTGTTGGATTTCGCAAAAAGTTCGCGAACGATATTCCTGAGTGCTCCGCAAAGTGAGCGCGAGGCGCGGAGTAAAAAGAGGTCCTGAAGTTAAGAAAATTCTCTAGCCGCGCATCCCCTGTGTACATAGAGAGCGCGAGACTGAGCGGCTGTGAGGGAGAAGAAAACGCGCGCAATGCATTATTTTACTTACATGCTCGAGCTATTACTCTTAACAGAAGTAAGTTTAGAGTGGCACATTCGCATTAAAGATTTCCTCTACTTGCAACGTAATGAATAGTTTAATTTAACTGTTATTTTGCTCTTCACTGACGGAAGAGAATAATTGTATCAAAAGATCATTCGCCGAAAATCCGTATAATTACCCGAGTCGAAATTTTGGCCCTATGTTGAACCTTTCATTCTATTATATAGTATTGGATATAGGACCTAAGACATTCAAATAGCACATAAATAATTTCCGATAAAGTAATGAATCATTATTATATTTACATAGAAGTGATTTAGATAGAAACAAATTACCCGAGTAACTATTTACGTGAACGCAAAGTTATTAGAATTATTATGCAATCCTGTTTCATACGAGAATATATCTCAAAGTTATCTACGTTTAAAAAATGTACAATACTTTCCACGTACAAATGGATGAGCCTGGTTTGTTAAAATTGCGAACTTAATAACGGAATTACTACGCAGCGAAGATTCGTTACACAATAGTTTCACTGGTTAACCAATGCGCTCTGTTTGAAGCACTTGAGCGCGCAGAAAGCGCCTAAGGTGAACTAAGATCAGCTAGTTTCTCTCCTTAGGTGGATCAAGTATATCTCTCCGAAATTTCGGACTTGTGCGCGATACAAATATGAGTCTTGAATCTCTACAGTGCCTCGAGGTGGCATCGTGAGATACCGGCGAACCTGTTCGCTCTGCGAAGCGGCGGCGATGGAATTAATGCCGCATTTCTATGGAATTTGGCCAACACTGGCTCGGAATTCGGCTTATACGATCAAGGAATCGTACCTCGTCGCGGTGGGAGCAGGTTTACGATTCGGTCAATCGTAAACCTTGATTGCTCGGTCCTGCCGAGATCCTTCGTCCCGCAATGTACATAACCGCTGTTGGTTATCGCAATAAGATGTAGAGACCAAATCGTACAGATCTGACTCGTCCTCAATGCTGTAGCATAACGCGATCTCGACTTTATCTCATTCGGCCTATCGTAACGTTCATCCTAGGAGAGAAAACGCGCGTTTTATTCATCAAGAATTAGAAATGAAAGACCGATCGATGTACAATTCAACTTTGCTCGTGGAGACTCTTTACCAAAGTAATATATCTAGATTAAATCATAAAGAAAAGATGAAGTGCCCATGTTTCAAGAATTATAAAACGAGTTTTATGAATAGCCTCGGGTAACTTGGTTTTCCAACGTCACATATTTTCAATATTAAATCCAATTAAAATCTCCATATATTAAAAGTCGATGCGAAATTTCAGCGGAACTAGGCTCGACGAATTTTAAAATATGCTGTATATACACCAGCCTATTTAATTATTCAACGCGATCTTTGCTATTCAAAAGATGAGACATCACGTATGATCGCGTATTCGTAAACGTCGCTGCTTTATTTCCTCGATCACTCCGACACAAGAGTCCACCCCCGTAAGAGAGACAGCAACTTCTAAGCCTATATAACTCCATACATAATTTGTGACGTGTATGTATTCCATAAATAATGACGCGTACATTTCCATTGTAGATATTTATACACGATAGATTGTGGATGTTTGCGCTCTTCGAGCAGAACGTATCGTGGGGAAACGTTTTTAACGGATCAGCAACACGAGCACGAACAAGCCCGTTTATTTGCCGGTAGAAAAAAAAAAGAACTTTATCTTCGGCAACATTTGGAAAAAATAAATTCAGTCTAGAGATATATCTTCCGCGACACGATTGACACTTTGATATATATGTGGGAAGCGTCAATTTTTCACGGTATACGAAGATAGATGCATGCGGAACACATCTCGATCCCTTCGACATCGGGAAATGGCCTATCTGAAATTTTTGGGTAAAATTTCCTTACAAAGAAGTAGAGGGAATCTGAACAATATTTACGAACGCTAATCGCACCGTCTAGGAAGGTAGATTATTACTCGGATACAAGCTGCGCCAATCAATTACGCTGTTTCTCGAAGCTGTTCTAAAAACGGATTATATTTTAGATTTTAACTCGTCCTACGCAGAGAGATTTTCTCTGAATTTATCCTGAAAATCATGTGATCGTGGGACATGGCATTTTGAAGAATCTCAGGAGTTTTTTGAAATTTTACCATATTTTCACTAGTAAAATTTGTAAGTACAATTACTAGCGAAATGTATAGTAAAATTTCAAAAAACTCTCATAAAATTGCTTGAAATGCCGGGCTGTTCCACGATTACATAATTTTCCGGGTAAATTTTAAAGGAAATTCTCTCCGTGCAGATAAATAATAATCTCCATTTTTCAACACGCGAATGACTCGTATCCCGCGCACCGCGCTCTTTGTAATATCCCCGCGAAAAAATGGAACATTATAAGAAATCATAGATTGGATGTCGTGATCTGCTTACGCGTAATGCTATTTTAGAATAACGCAGCGACGCGATAATACTCGCGCGTATCATTCCTTCGAAGGCACATTTCTTCGGGCAAATAAAAGAAGAAAAAGGTAAGAGAGACGCGGAGATGGAGCTTCTTCTCGTTTCTCAGCTCACGTTCTCGGGCTTTGCGCGTCGCTCACTTCGGAAAATAGCTTCCGTTTACTTATTCTTCTCTTTCCCGCTTTATCGACTATACGTCTACCGCGATCTCGTTAATAAGACAAACCTATCGATGGATTAATGAATTGACGATACCGTCGCTCCTAGATTTAAGAGTTTATCGCGAGGATGATTTGGAGTCCGTCCTTTCTTACAGTTAGTGAAAATATCGAGAGAATCTATTTATCGTAAACATTTAGCTTTACATATTTTTTAGAATGCAATGCTCTCATTCAAAATTAGCAGCAGTATTTTTGAAGACATAAACTTTAAATAGATAGCAATTATATTTGAAATTTAGATTTCCAAAAATTGTTTCTCCCAATTCGCGGCTTGAAAGCATCGGACCGACATTTTCACCAGAGGAAATTCTAGAGATCGATTCTGAAAATCAATTACAGAATCAAAATTCAAGGCGCGAATCGCGCGGAATACGCTGCAAACGCGACGGAGCATCTCACGGCTCATTATTACACGTTGCGCCCGACCGGGAAAAAGACCAAAAAGATTTTCGGGCTATCGGAATAAATTCCGAGCGGCGGCGGGCGAGTCCCGGGGTCGAGAGAGCCGCAAGTATTTCCTCGCTCCCGCCGGATAGGCTATATTTTTTCTCCTTATTTCCGGGTCCCCAAACGTGGCCGCTATTTTTTTTCACGCCACAACGCTACACTTTATGAACTCTGCGCCCGACACGTCCGTTCATCTGTCCACCCGCCCGTCCATCCGTCCGTCCGGCAAGAACACGCGTTTTCCGCGGCAACGAAATTGAATGTCCGCGGTTTATGACGCATGCAATT
Organism: Vollenhovia emeryi; assembly: GCF_000949405.1. Classification (NCBI taxonomy): domain Eukaryota; kingdom Metazoa; phylum Arthropoda; class Insecta; order Hymenoptera; family Formicidae; genus Vollenhovia; species Vollenhovia emeryi. The sequence goes on from NW_011967172.1 coordinate 523,846, forward strand.
GCGTATCGTTAACTGCCGGCGCGAAAGACAGGCATACACGGGGGCACATCGTTAGCTTTTTACGATCCGCGCTAATGCCTCTCGCGGAACACCTACGGCTGGACCCCCGAATTAACCTCGAGCGAGATCCGAGAACAACGCGGGAAATGCTAGGCAATTATGCGCCCGACGCGAGAAAGATCTTCATATCTCTTTAATTCTACAAATGTAACGCGAGCCGTACGGTATAAAATGTACAACTCCAGTTAATGCACACGTCTAGTTATATAACAGTTACTTAACAGTTTATTTGGTCGGAGAGAACAATGAAAAAAAAAACGCACACATTTCACTGAAACTTGAATTTAGTTTGAGCGTTGCAGCGTTAGTAGATAGACATTATTACACGAGATAATTTGTCAGGCTCGAATCGACTCGCGCAACGTCTCTTAGATCCAGAAGATGGTTATTTTGCACTCGGGCACACAACGTGTAAAATATATCATCTCCGGACACTGTCACAACTAAGGCCATCGCGCCAGGAAGTACATTATGTACCTACTATGCAGCAAGCTTAATAACAATGCGAAACGCTCGGTTCTTTGCCCGGTACTTTAGTACAATTTGATATTTACGGAGCAATATTTCAACTTTACACTCCGCGTAACACGCTGATTTATTTGCGAGACCACGGCGAGAAAAACGACGAGTTTTCTCCTCTTCCCCCTTTTTTCTTCCTCTCCACTTCCGCTTTATACTCCGGCAAGGATTTTCCTACGTTTCGCGTGCGTGAAACGTGAGTGAAATCGATATGTCTTTCTTAATAGGAAGATAAAGTCTGATTCCGCGTTGTGCATTGTGCCGAGACGGTGATTTACGAGCGACGATGATGTTTGGGCAAAATTTTATCCGAGCTGCGTCTCACCAATTCGACCATTGACCCGAGTCGAAATTTTGGTATTACTTTGACACTTTTTACTTTGATGACATTATATGTTTTTACTCCTTCCTTGAATCTTTAATTCTAAAAATTTACAATTACGTTGAGTCATCCACAACACAACTGGCTACAGGAAAATATCCTTTATCGTCACACAACATTTCGGCCCTTTTCAAGTGTGTCGGATTACTCAACCTAATTGTTAACTAATCACTGGCGATTTAATTATTCCAAATTGTGTCTAAAAATTTACTTTAGCTCTCACTTAAAAGGACCAATTTTATCCTCGCGATTTGCACGTTACCAGCCATTTCGCTCGTTACCAATGGCCGCTTCTCGAAAAACAGTACGTCTCGCGTGCAAAAGTCACCTCGGGACATTTGCAGTAACGAGCGAAATACATCGCTAAGTTAAGTGTCTGAATAAACCACTCTGACACACTTATCGTCCATAAGCTACCGAGCGAGCAAACAAAAAATCAGCAATTCGCCGAGGGATCGAAGAATAAAAAATATCATTAAATCAGCGCGCTCCGTACAGGGATTACGCTCTCATTCGTGACGTCCAGTTCAATCGATGCCAACGTTTATAACATCGTTATCGTCGCAATTATTGCTACACGGCGACGTTAAGCTCGCTCGTTACCGCTCGAGTTGATTAAAAGCTTGGAGCCAAATTGCGTAACAAAATTCGTTTCAAATTTCCGAATGTAATCGCGATAACGGCGATGTATCGGATTCGTCATTTTTTTCCTTCTTTTCAGCGGGCCCGTCGGGCGAGCGCAAAAGATGATATCGTCTACGGGCGCATTCGCAATCTACGTAAACGGGAACGGAGATTTCGTGGCTCGATACTCGACGTCAAAATGTGCACGTTGCGCGGAGTCGCGACGTGGCGGTGTCCAAAATGCGATTTCGAATCACGCCGGTGGATTTCTCGCGCGCGTGCCGGAAGAAAAAGATTTCAAACACAGGATCTTTAATTCTAAAACTTTACTCTTGTTTCTACTTAAAAGGACCTACTTTAATGCTAAATTGGCAAAAGTAGAAATTTCCGACACTATCAGTTTGAAAGTAGAAGTAAATTTTGTACTTGCAGTTCGACCTCTTTTACTGTCTTAGGTCCTACTATGCAATAGAATGAAAGGTTCAACATAGGGCCAAGATTTCGACTCGGATTATAACACAGTTTTGTTTAGATGGAATCATTGTCGTCAGCAAATCCACGTAAGTTAAGTTGACGAGCGAAAACAAGACTTCACGGTCCGCTACTCGATCCTTACGTGGCGCAAGTGCGCTTTTTAAGTAATTGAAAGGATCAGAGAATTGTTTTTACGTTAAATTCTCACATGGGAAACTCGGGAAAGGGACGTTGAGCGTCAACAGGTCTATTTTTCATCGAAAAATATTGGTTTTATTTGACTATCAGACTCTTCCGTACACATATATGAATCAACTTTCGTAATGGCGCCTGCAATTTGTACAAAACGATGGATTTCTCGGCAGTACGTGAGTACCGCGTGCTGACAAAGTGGAAACGAAACAGTAAACGGTCAACGGGGAAATCCCGCAACGACGCCCTTCGAACAGACAATACTGAGTGTAGACTTTGATATACAACGAGCGTCTTTCCCCTTCGAGGCGTTAACAGTAATATATCTATAATTACTTCCTTAGATCGCAACAAACAATGCGTGGGAGGTACACATTCCAAGCGTGAGACCGCAGACAACCGACCGAGGTCCTTAATTAATTAATAAGAATAAAAAATATGTGTCAACGTAACGAGAGTCGCGATAACAAAATGTACGTAAAAAAAAAGGTAACACGGTGAGGTAACGAGGTAATCGGGGATAACAATCCCGCCGTTCGGGGGAGGAACGAGGGAGGAGGGAGAGGAAAGAATTTCACTATTCGCATAAGAAACGTATTCTCGAAAAGGCCGGAAGAGATCCACTTATCGCGGTTCGTTCGGCGGATCAGTATAGAAACGACCGACGTGAAGAGAAAATTTTAGATTCGCCAGCCAATTATTCCCTATTGCCTCGAGGAACAGTAAAAGAGAAAGGGAGATAAGAGAAGACGGGAAAGAAAGCTTGACTACCAAGGTGGGAGAGAAGGGGGTTCGATCAGAGGAACAAGATAAATGGAACGGCTCGATCCACGTGACTTCCTTATTCCTCGCCTCCTTGGCCGCTTAGTTGCCGCTGGATTGTTCCCGCTTCAGCGAGCCGAATTCCTCCAGCATCGCCTGAAGTCCATCGGGGACTTGACCGGCGTCCAAATCCTGAGTCCACTGACGATACTGCAGAAAAATAACAAACGGTGGTGTGTAAAGTACGTGAGTTCCGTCTCTCGCCCACGGTCCGCTATTGTTCGCGCGCTAAACCGTCGTGCGCTGGAGATCTTCGGTGGAATCAGGAGGATTTTGGAAACAGCCCCGCGCGGATACGCAGGAACGCCGGACTTGTCGGGATTTTTCAACAACTCCTCTTACCCGCGGTACTCGACTCGATCGATACAGGACTCCGAAGCATCAATGTCAAAGATTCGCAGAACACCTCGTTAACGAATATTCCGTACGGCGTAGGAAGACGAGACAACCGAAAGCCAATTAGTACTCGACAAGCAAATAATTTTTCATTTCCAACTTTTTAGCGAGACCTCTACACGGAGAGACCGATATGGTTACCACATGTCTAATTAGGGTTGGTACAACCCCAGTAAATAGTAATATTTTGGACAATATATCTGTGATTGTCATACCCGCATTGGTACGATAAGTAGTGGAGACAACTCTATGCGTTTTGTGCAGCAACCGTAGAGAACGCTGCAACACAAAACAATGTAGATGCCCCTACCATTTACACGGTAACATTTTAATTTTAGTTCTTTCTGCCTTAGCCGGCCTTTACCGTGTACCAATCCATTGTTCCGTCGTTGAATTTCCAGATTCATTTCGGTAATCGCGCGAAGAAAGAACGACAATTTTCATATAAAACCACGGGAATTATTCGTGCGAAATAGTTCCCGCCCGCGAGAATAAAAATTCACCGCCAAGCGATCGCGTCAGGTACTCAAATAATTGTAACGAATACGAGTGCTTCTCTGCGAGAGCAAAACAATGAAGATGCGAATAATACTCCTAGTCGCATTGCTAAAGAGCGAACCTTTGTATTCCGCCAAGAACTTTACACTTTTGCGAGTAACTTGGTTTGCACTTCGAGGGAAGGTTTAAGGAAGACGATAAGGGAGACGATGGAAAAGAAAAAGTTACGAGGTTCTCCAGCTTCCGAAGAATTTGCTTTGCTTTACGTTCGAGATACAACTAATTCAAGGAACTTTAAGGCACATATTTTTCTATTAAAAAAAGGAAGAGTCCTTCCTTCTGTATTACAGCTTTGTTTTTATTTCACTCGGCAGAAATATAATCGAAAATTAAGACGTAAATTAATTTTCAGATATATTTCATGTCTTGTAAACACAGTAATTAATAAATATATAGTACGCCGCAGAAAGTGTTGCGGTGCCATTCCTTGTAAAATCTGAGGACTGTTGTTACGAGGGAAATTTCAAAATGTAAAAGTGAAAATCGTCGTCGTGAAAAAAAAACTGCATTTAAGTTTTACAAGGAACGGCGTATCTTCACCCTCCGCGAATTATTATAGAATACTCGTATAAATTTATAAATTTATTAATACGAGCGGCAATTCGTTTGTTATTTCATTCACGGTACGCAACTTATCGCGATAGCAAGCCGTATTTATCTCTAAAGGAGACAATCCTAGATTCTTCCCTAGGAACACTCCGTTCTCGTTCGTTCGTTTATGGAAGGGTACGACTCACCATCTCGAGCTCCTTCCGCAGTGCAATCACCGCCTTTTCCCGGTCGGCCACGAGCTCCTCCAGGTACTGATACCTCAGCTTCTTGCGAGCACGGCACTCCCTCGCACTCTGCCGGCTTCGTTCTATAACAGAATAGCAAACGAACGAGGGGTGAGAAAAGGCACGGGTCGATATTAATACGAGGCATCGATGCATGCAGAGCGCGGCCCGATCCTCGAGACGGAAAGTTCCCCGGCTCCCGAATTCGCGCCGGGCATATAAATTTCTCTGGTTTTCGGCGTCGGGTCGTGACGTAACGGGCAAGCCAAGTGGCAGATATATATATCACGAGCTCTACAAGAATTCACGATTTAATAATGTCGCCGAACGCGCAAGACGCATGGTAATGCCGCGGCATGTGCGAGCGAAAAGCGGAAACTTTTACGAAGACGGACGGTGTGTTACGGCAAGCTATGATTTTGTTCTCGAACGTAGGGGATAGGGGGGGGGGGATAAACGCGTCGCATGTCGGAGCGAGATCGAAAGGAATGCGAAACCGATTTAAATAACGACGTCGTTGCAATCCGAAATCTCTAATATTCAAATCCTCGAATCCCACGGTTCTAGAATTTTATCATATCGTTGGTTCCCGTGCGCTTTTCCTATTCCAAAATTCTCCGCGAGCATCGCGATCCCTGAATTCCGAAAGCCTCCCCCCGAGATCCTCGCGTTCTAAGATCCGATATTATTTTTATTTCTTTACTGTCTCCGCGGGCGAACTCGGCCGAAACTGGTCTTCGAGCGGCGGCGTGACATGACTTAACAAGTGGACAGCGGCCAGAATGGACTTGTTTTAATTTAAACGCTCGTCTCGCCGTATCTTTAATCAATGAAATATCAAAAGTAGTCATGGTAACAGGTCTTACTTATATAAATAATCTCGATTTAATTAGATAGATTTTACTCGTCGAGCAAGTGTCAGGCCCGGTCTACAATGAGTCGTAGACGTGTCGATGCAAACGTAATCTGCCTAAGGGCCTGAGCAGGAAGATTGTCGTAACCGTTTACGATTCTGTCGTAAGACTTAAGTCGGCGTCGGAAATCAACGCACTAGAGCCTCGTCTACACAGAAGTCGTAAAGTCGTAGTCGTAAGAATAGTCGACTATAATTGGTTAATTCTTATGTGTCTGACAGAATTGACCAATTACAATCGATTATTCTTACGACTGCGACTCGGCGACTCTCATTGTAGACCCCGCATAAGAATTGTCGTACGTTGCACCCATCGCATCGTGTCCCAGGCGATATACATCTGCGACAATTCTTTGTGCGTTGACTAAGTCTTACGGCAGAATCGTAAACGGTTACGACAATCTTTTTGCTCGGACCCTAATGCGGACGAATTGAAAACGCGGAGAACATGAGAACCGTCGAATTTATTAATCCTCGATTAATGAATGGGCGCGATCTGTTGATTTCTCACCTTCGCGCTGTGCCGTTTCACGAGACTCGCGCGTTCGAAGGGAATGGCGCGTGCGATTATTAAATCTCGATCGCGGTGTGGAGAAGATGGCATCCGCGATCCGTTCGCGTAATTCTTTCATCGGAACGCAATAAATCGCGTGTCGCGTGCGATTAATGCCGGGAGTGCCGGCGCAAAGTGTCGCGCGTCCGTTGTATTCTGACGGTAACTGCGCGCGCGATCGTAATTAATCGTGCTCTCGCGAGTGTCGTGTTGTGCAAATGCGACGAAAAGGATCTGAGAGGAGGAGGAAGAGGAGGCAGCCCGGGAGGGGCATCGGGTGACGCCGGAGCGACCGCGCGGTAATTTGTTTCTTATTTGTTACTTAGTGTTTGTAGAATTTACATTCTTTGCTTACGCGATTAAAATAAGAATTAAGAGAAAGATTAATCGCGAATTAGCATTTTGTTTAATTTGTCTTGACGAAATATGTAATTGTCTCGAGATGTCTGTTTTTTTTTGCAAAGAATTCAAACGTGTGCAATAATTAATTCTGAATACTGCTATAGTTTGCGTTTTATGTTTATATTTTGCAGATCAATCAGGCGCAATGTAAGTACAAATCCACCGCTGTCGGTGAGTGACAATTAAATTTTTTAATTAAAGTAGTGGATCTATGAAAATTGTATCGTAAAATGTTTCTACGTGCAAGCACACATAAGAATACTGTTCAGAGTAACAAGAATGATAATTCAGCCAAGTACATATAAAATCTCATGTAGATCCAATACTTAAAGATGGACAGACCAAAGCAGATTAATAAATATACTTCTGGAATTTTCTATATAACTACTCGATTTAATGCGCGTAGGAGGACATGCGCGTGTACGAACTCATAAAAGTGAGTTCGACATGTTAATGCGTTATTTATTGGAACATTTTAATCTCTCGTAACATGACTGAATATTAATTACGAGATACACTAATTGTTTGATATTCATATGAAAAATTCATAAATATTTGCCAAACGTTTTGTGCAGTGATACAATTTTGGGGGAATGCAATTGAAAACATTATGAAGTTATAAACGTATTAACGTTAATTTAGGTGACACATTTCTTGTATCGAGATAAACGTTGAATCGATTTTAGAATTTACTGTGGATATAGAAAAAAGAAAATGTGGAAAACAAAACAATAATAACTAAAATACTGATATTTCGGGAATATGCATAAAATTCTTATTCGAATTTCTTCATGATATTTGTAGAGCATGAACAATAGTCAGAAGATACTTGTGTGTATTACTTTTGCAATATAATAAATAAAAATCGATACCGCCGTAGAACATGGTAGCAATAAAGCATTTTATTTTGCTTCCTATCTTCTCCCCGCATATATCTTACTGAAATTCGAGGCCTGCGCGAGGTTTGGCCCATTTGTTATTCCTTTCCAGAATTAAATATCGTATGTTATATTATTGCAAGAAAGCAACAGCTTTCCAGGACTTTTTCAATATATAATACATCACAAATGTATATGTAAAAGAAACATACACGATACATTAGAGTCCCATAACACAATCCAATTAATTTATCTAATAAAAAAAGCACGCTAATAATTATTAGCTGCGCTTATTCATGTGTATAATACGCCAATTTTATCCCAATTTTTCACAGTCTATCCATCTATTTATTGCTAACTCGATATTTTATATAACTTTATACCAATTAAAGCGGTATAAAATAATTAAATGTATGAGATCCCGCTATTTAAATCGCGCATGTGATGTTGCGAAATGTCTCGTAAAAACCGCGCATTATTTTAATGATATCAGGTTATATCTGAATAATCAGTGTTGCCTCAGCTAAGTACATAGGCCCAGTTGATTTCTAATGAAAATAAGATTAATAGCAAGATACGAATACCTTTCATCTTTCTCTCCGATACATTTTTAAAACACGATCAAAGGTACAAGACTAAAAGCCTCGCGTTCAAGCACGAGATTCTGAGCTTTGCAGCTTCGATTTGTAGATTCTTCGAAGACTCCTCGATCGCGACTCGAAGAACCGTCGAGGACATAGAAGTGTCCACGTTGTCAAACTGTTAAATAGTCTCACAAGTTTCCTTCGCGAGAACCATCGCACGTCCGGATATAACAAACGTTCCTCACAATCGAGGTTCGCGAACGGGCTATATCGCACGTGGCTCGCCAGAGCCCGCCTTTTACGCGGCAATAAACGTCACTCGTCTCGTTGCGGACCTTCAAGGGCCAGGCGGCCAAGCCGCTGCGCCGGCGAATTTTCGCAGTCCGTGGAGCGTCTCGATCGGCTCGGAGTCGATAAATTTTATCGGAAAGAGATTCGTCGACGTCGACGGGGGCTGACGCGCCATCCGGAGATCGATACCGGCGCGCCGTGCAAATTAAGCGTTCTCGCACAGTTAATTTGTGGCACCATTTAGGATCTTATTGCGACGGCCGACATCTGGGCCGAATCGAGGCGGAACTCGGGCGAATTTAAATAAAAGCCGCTTCCGTTAGCTGTACGGAGTAAAATAGAGGATTCGTTCGTTCGCTCGCGTGGCCAAGCACGGCGACGGAAAAGACTCGCGCGCAATTTCCGTCGATATGCAGGTCGTTGCGAGTGCACGGGACATCTTTTTCGCGACAGATAGGAGACAAGCTGAGGAAAATACGGTTGTTTTAATCCTCGCACTGGGGTGCAATTGCTAAATCGACCGTCGCGCGGAAGATCCAGCGAAAACGGCGAATAGACAGCGAGTGAAAATGCAATTTCTTAGGGTAATAATTTTCTCAGGTTAATATTTTTTTTAACTGATAGGTTAAATTCACGTAGACCTCTAAAAGTCAATTCGTTTTATAAGGAATTGTTTGTGAAATTAGAAAAATTGTCAGCTCGAAACAATCGAAAGTAGAATAACGTTTTGCAATTGCTGTAAATTGCAAATCTGATTTAAGGTAAATGTTCCAATAGCCAGACATTTAACAATGCTAGTATGACTTTGCTTCATTTTTATAATTATTCACGGTTTTTCGTAATTTGCGTAGTGAATTGTAAAATGAAGTTTAAAAGCTTATTGCTGACGCATAAAAAACGTGAAAAGTGTTCAAATTATTTTAATAGTAATAAAAATTTTTAAGCGCAAAATGTTAAAGCCTACAGATGAAACAATATCCGGACGCTAACAATATTAAAAGCGCTTTTATAATAATTCTACATCATTTTAATTTGAATAAAACTTTGTTTATTAAACGAGAATACCAAAATAAAATGAAAATTATTTTAACAAGACAATTTTAGTCACCTATGAGATGGCGGAGTTTCTGCTAAATTAATAAACATCATTTGTTCCACCATGAATTTCTTGCCCTTGGAGTGAAATCTGTTTAGTGAAAAATTGACTATTAGATTGTGTAATCGTCGCGAAAAAAAGATTTGCAATTGAATTTGTGACTGAATGTTGAAAACGCACTATCTCACATTAGAATCCTATCTCATAATAAAGGACTTTCCTCTACATGTCCGGATACAGGGAAACCTCTGGCAATCGATACTCTTACCTTAATCTTCAATCCGTACATTTTTAAGCTCGAGGCGAATGACAATTGGCCGCAAAATTTTCGCTACCGACCGAAGAATTATCCAAGGAAACATCGGGTGAAATGAACGCGCGGATTGAACGGCGTGCGTACCGGAAAGGAGGCCGCATCCGCGGTTAGCAAGAAGCGCCGACGAAGGCGGAACAAAAGGGGAGAACGAAATAGCGCGCGCTAGGCGATTATAAAGTTTCCCCGTTCCCGAATGAGAGGACCACGCGCGTTCCAGAAATAACCCCGCGAAATTACTCGGTGCTGGTCCATGCAACAGCCGCGCGCGGGCCGGGTTGGCTCTTCCCTCCTCCTTCCGTCCCGCGCCATTCTCTCGCCGCCTTTGTTACCCCGAGGAGCAGCTCGGCGGCGGCGAAATGGCGGAATTGCAAAATAGCCGAACGATAACCGTACGGTAAGAGCGCGTGGCCGGGGGGTAATCCTCGTTCGCCGGGGGTATTGAGAAACCGTCGCGGCACGGCCTGGATATAAATATTCATTCGCGAAAGAGATAAACGCTCGTGCAACCATTCGCGAGTCGCACGGCCGTTTCGTACAGCCCTTACGAAGTGCGTCGACGAACGAAACGGAAGTCGCGCAATCAGCGGGAAAGACGCGCCGTTTCGCCGCGAATATCGAACGTTTTAATTAAGAGGCGGGACACGCGGAGTATCCGGAGTACGTAAAGCGCGCAGGCCGATATCTGCCGCATCCGTTTCATTGTCTCGTGGAATGCGCTATCTTTCTGTTTTACGCGAGTTTTCGCACCCCGGATTAAAAGGACGTTGACGAGTTGAGAAGCCAGGTAGATAACGTCGGGCCGGCGGCCGATATCCACTCGCCCTCGCCCTTTCTCTGCGAAAAGCACTTCTTCCCGACAAACTAACACCGAAGATCTGTATTCTAATGAAATAATAATTTCCAGTTGCAATCAATCGGCACGCGTTCGACAGGTTCGCCAAATAATTTATTACACCGTCTGTAAAGCCAATTAAAGTATCGGACAGCAAAAATAATCGTATCGATAATTGATTGTTGCATTTTAATCAATGGCCTGTAATTTACACTAAAATACCAATCAACACTCGATTGTTATCGATTAATAAATCATAAAAATAATCGATCCTAGTTAAATTGTCAGCCATTTGTCGTGGCACAATTATAATTTTTACCGCCATTTCGATTGAATAAATTAACATACGTTACACTACCGGATTCTAGTAGAGGCAATAACTTGGCATCATTTTATAATTATTACTAGATAGTGATTAATGAATAACGATACCAGACCGTCGATGCAATTCGTATTTGTGCATTATTTAGTGGATTTTAATGATAATTACTTAATTACTGATTCCAAATTATTTCACTAATCCAATTGCGAAAACAATCAATTGCATTGTAGCGCAGTCACAGCGAGACAATTTTAACTCTAATCGCAACGAGGACGAGCAATTGATCGCGCGACGAAGTCGCGTCGTTACCAGCGCAACGGCGGCGGGGGCGAAATGTTGAAGATGTCCGGGGTGTCAACGAGTACCCCTCACGGGGCTACTTACCGAGCTTAGCTTTCATGTCCGCCTTGTCCGCCGCCTTCCTTCCAGGCTTGCGTCCCCTCTTGCCCCCCTCTTTCCGATCACCGCGAGATCCCTCCTGCAAACAAAGGGACACGATACGGTTATTTGCGGGAGGAAATTCGTACAAATATTAACGCGATTAACGAAATTAACGTCGTCCCGCGCTTTCCTCTCTGACACGATCGAGACCGCGCGTCGAAACAGAGGACTCGGCCACTCGTTAAAACCAATCCATTTCGCAGCCGCCGATCGGCTTTCGCCGACCGCATGGTGGGGGACCGGTGAATAATTCTACCGGGGGTTGTTCATGATTAATGACTGCACAGTGGCGGTGTATTTTGCGCGGGGCGGGGGGAGGGACGGTGACAGATCTTGCGCGAGAAGCCGAGACGGCAGCATCAAAAATTGACGCGTTACAAAACGCGAAGCGGCCGAATTATTACGCGGCCTACCGAAACGAAAGCGCGCGCGGGGTAATTTACGCGCGCACACGCCCCGTAATGCAGGCTTGATCCGCGCGCGCGCGCCGGAGTTTCGCCCCGATTAATATCTTGAGCGAGACACGGCGGTGTCGCTTTCAATGGAAACAAAAGCTCATTGTGCCGCCGAGGAGAAGGACCGGTGGAGCCTGGAGGGAGTCCGCTCCAGTGAAAAGCTCCGGGAATGAAATCGTCTCCTCCTCCTCCTCCTCCTCCTCGCCCTCCTTCCCAATCGTAAACGCGAGATGAGCAATCGCCGTCCCTCGCCAGGTCCACGATGTACCTTTTTCTCACGACCACGAAAGTGCAATGAGCGTTATTCAATGCCCGCGGACGCGCGACCGAACGATGCCTAATAAACGTCCGCTTCGCCGGCGACACGGTTACTCAGCTTTTGAGCTTTATGGTCCTCGTAACCCGGTCCGTCGAGCGAAGAACAAGTCGTGAGCGAGCTACAGCCGCGTTTAACTCTTTGCATTTTTTTTTTCTTTCCACTATACCAGAATTCCCTCAGGTTTTATCCCTAGCAAGATTTAGAGGCGAAAAAAGGATCGCGATAGTCTATGGAGCGTCATTTTAATATCGCCTACATGTTTCAACGCTTTATTTACGACGAAAGAAAAATTACACTTATAATCGCCAGTGGTAATTAAACATTGAAACAGTAAGCTTATTATCACAAAACGTAGTAACAGTCACGGAACAAAGTAATGTAAAATATTACCTAAGTACGGAATTTTCCATTGCGTAGCCAACGAATTCTCAACGTTTTGTTGTTTTTCACTCGGCGCGGTATCGTACGACGATTAAGCGGGCCAACGAACTCTCAACGTTTTTTTTGTTGTTTTTCACTCGGCGCGGTGACGTACGATGTTTTTGCGTGCCGTCGTTGTACCTGAAGGTCGGCCGCGCTATCACTCGCTCGCCGAACGTCGAGCCGGCAGGCAGTGGCGAGAGTCGCTCCGTGCGTGGTTTTACTTTTGCGATATCGGTTTCCACGACTCGATCGCGACGAATGTAGGGATAAAACGCTATTGATTCGCACACCTTTATCAGTAACAAGTAATGTTCCTCGATTAATTATTAAGTTTCTACAACTCGTTTCGTTGCGGATTAATAACTACTTCTTTACCGCGGATTGTGCTTCCGATGCTCGCGTTGAATTTTATATCGCCAACTCAAAAGTGATCTCTCCATTATTCTATTCTTCCGAATCAAAAATGCAAGTTGTTTGAGTAACTTGTATGATAGAAAGTCGCGCGACATTTGTCGTTTGTTTCGCGGTATTTCACATCGCGTACGGGAGTGATCGAAATTTCGCGCGATCGAGAATTTTCGCGAGTGAGTGTTGTGTCAGTGCGACAAGAAAATCTGAGAGGATGAGCAGGTCTAGGGGAGGCATCGGGCAACGGCAGAGAAACCGTGAGGTAAGTGTCTTACATTTTTATTATATTTGCTACTTGTGCAAAATAAAGCATGTGCTGTGTTTTTATTTTATTTATGCAAATGATTCGAATAAGTGTCAGAGACAAAACCATACGTATACAATTTTGTGAATTTATATTTAAAAGAAAGACTTTTAAAGTATTCTATATAATTATTTTAATAAATATCTATTTTAAAAAATATAAAATATAAAGTATATTTAATGCAATAATTTCAATTTCACATAATTACTCTGTAATAATCATATACATATTTGTATTTTTACAGTTTACCATATATAATTAACGATGTACAACTCTGCTGTTGCGAATCGTATCAGTGAGTGATAAATTACTTTTTATTTTTTATGGACGTTGCGTATACAATTACTTATTTGCATGTATACAAATTCTTATAAATGTACAATGCTCAACTACAAACTGCGCGCGCAAAGCGCGCGTTTTGTCATTTCGAGTTCAATAAAATTTGTCAGTTGGGTGGACAATAATTAAGCTCACACCCTCAGAAAGGATTTCTGTTAACGAGACAAAAAATACACTTGACGCATTCATATTTCTCACGACCTCATTTAGTATAAAAATAAGACAATATAAAAATAAAATCAATAATTCTTATTCTCCTCTATCGAATTAAAATAGATTGACTTACTATATTGAGCAAGAGTAAGTTATGTGAATGAAAATTTATATATTCTTGCGTTTAGAATAAATTTTCCCTCCATCTTACAACGCACAAAGTTGGCACCACGATATTCAACAAAAGACGATGCATACTATTATTTGATTCTAGATTTTAGAATTTTTCATTTAAGATTAAAATATTCCTTTCCCCATAATAAATATGATTGGTGCTATATCGATCCTATTTTATGATACATTGAAGTTTAATAGCATTGGATCGGGAAATTTTTTCTGTGGGTGCACTGCTTTATTTACGCTTCTCCATTATCGTATTATACCGAGTATTTCAAAATTGGCGCAACATTCATGTATTCATAGACGATTCTTATTTCAAAATCATCGTAAGTGTTGTCTTAAGAGGCTAATATGGCTCTGTGAAAGATTAAAAACACATTAAGAGTATACTTTAGATGATCTTAAATATAAGAACGGACTATGAATACCGGCCTCAGACATGCTTGTACCTTGTACAACTTGAGATTGATCTTTATTTAAAAAACTGATTCTTATTGTCGATATAATATCTAATCGTTGTTTTGCAAGCGGGAAATTGAGTATGAAATCACGTTTCCTTAATTGCAAAGTGTGTCACTCGAAATTACTCTTCGACGACGTACGGATTCTCGACAAACTCCGCGACGCTTCATTATTAGACATAAAAGTCACTGCGTATCGCGCGGTCTTTCCCACCCCATGATTCCGCTGTAAAGAACATCATTTATGCAAAGTATACGTTTGTCGCGCGTACAAACCGCCCCAAGTCAAACGAACGAGCGACGCGTTTTACATTTTCGCGAAATGCATTTTCGCGCGGCGACTCATTTCGCCCCGCGACCGCACGGCGAGAAACGATTTCAACGCGGAATAATTACCTGGAGGAACAATTTCGCAGTTTTCGGAGCACGCGGACGTGCGGACGACACGCGCCAGATAGAACTTGCCCACGATCTTGCCCGACGAGCCGTTAAAATTTACACGCCCCTCGGGCGCGGTCGTCGCATACCGCGGCCCTTTAGATATGCATACGCGCTCAGGAGTGACAAAATACAAATTCCGCCCCCTTTTAGGACCGCTGTTTACCGCTACGACCTCTCAATCTTATCTGGTATTAAATCTCCCCGAATCCCGTTTCTCCCCCCCCCCCTCCGAGCACTTCCGGCTTTTCAAACCGGCTCTAACCACCCTCTTGTCGGCCACCGTCCCTTTCTCTGATCCGCAACTCCCCTTTTCCCCCAGGTCATTGTGCGAGATAATTGGAATTGATTTCCGCGTACAAAAAAAAATATACAGAAACATCATAACTTCGAAATCCGCGCGCAGAGAATTACGCAACAGTCTGTAAATCGAGAACGTAGCGTGCGCAAATAGAGGATTGTTCGCGGCCGCATTTTCGTAGTGTATTGTTGTTGCACCGACGAGACAGACGATATGGATGTAAACATCTCGTTAACAAATGTAATATCTTTTATAGTATCCCAGGAATATCGAGTTATCTGTCAGCCATATATTTTGTTTCCAAATACTACTTTTTAACAATAGACATCTGCATGCTAATTAAACAATAAAACTAACTGAGATTCCCTCCGGAATTCCGAAAATTGTTTTCCCTCTGAAAAATTTTCGCGATTTAACTTTTTAAAATGCTAACGGATTATTTTTCGATTTATTTTAGATAAATCTGGCTTTCAAACAAAAATATAGTAAAATTTGATAACCGTAAATGAATGTTGGAAAAGATTAAGAACATCGGCTTGTTAAGTAACTTTCAACTTTCAAGCGAATAAAAGTCCGCGCAACGCGCCCTCAAACACTTTATATTTGACACAAAATTATGTAAGCTCCAATTAATTATTATACTTTGCCTTTGTTTCGTTTCAAAACAGAATTTTTAAATGTTAGAGCAAACATGAGAGAACGCACATTACACTAAGTGCAAATTGCAACTCGGCAGGAATAAAAGATGCAGTGCAAGTTGTCCATAATGATGGACATTTCCCACAAAGAATCGCGAATGAAAGAAGACATGAAATATTCGGCAAAGAATCGTCCCTTGCACTGAACAGAGATTACATTTTCCTCTTTTTTATTAATTAAATGTGAATTTTTGACAAAAGATATCTCACAAACGTCTTGAAATATTCTTTAGATACACGTTGCCTGTAATAATGACTTTTGAAAAATCTTAGGCTGGTTCTACAATAGACGCAAGTCTCGAGTCTCAAGAAATCGACCAATCACAGCCAAATATAAGAAGAATAATCGATCGCCATTGGCCAATTTCTTGCGGCTTGTAACTTACGTCTATTGTAGAACCAGCCTAACAGTCGAATGTCGCTACAGAGATCAGACGTTACAAACGAGAGTAAGTTCAGAATTAGTATGACAAACCGAATGTCTCTACAATCACCAACGTATCTCCGTCGTAGAACACGGGTGATCCGCGGTTACAAACGTTCGGAATCTGCAAGATAATTATTAACACTGACATTTCCATCCACTTCCTTGTCTTCATCATGTCGCAAACTCGCACATTCCGACCACAAAGAATTACTCGCACCTGCGAGACTCCAATTCCTTCGCCTATTCTAATTCCGTTTCCTCCTCCCGCGCGCGACAATCCATTGGCGACGATTCGATCAATCGATCGATCGATCGATCGACGAAGAAACGATCCGTTTCTGGATAATTACGATGCCGACCGTCGAGGAGAGCAAGCGCGAGCGCGTGCATAATGCAACGGCAAACAGAGTGTAAAATATGCGTCGGAAAGTTTCCATAAAGTATATCCGACAGTTATAGACGCGCCTCTTATATATAATTACGTCTCTTTGCATCTCAATTAGCATACAATTATAAACATTATATACGATGATAGAATGCCTTTCCACGTCACGAAGAGTTCGCGAAGAGTTTGAAAACGAGAAACGACTGGAATATTAAATACCATATTAAAACCTCTGAAACTTCATTCGCATCTTCATCAAAACAGACTGTCATCATTCCTGCTACATTGGAGACAAAGCAATTTTATAAAATCATCAGAATTAGACACCGTCGTGATATATGTACTTGAATAAACAACAAATAAGACATGGCCAATGCGAGTCTAAGGCAGGAGCTAGATAGCCTTTCCTTGTAAATTTTATTAAATTGCGAATTCATATGCCGTTTCTTTTTCCGCATTTGTTCCTTCAAGTATTATGCCAATTATTGCGAACAATATTATCGCAGCCTCAGTGGTCGAGTTGGCTAAGACGCCCGTCACGGATTGAGGGAGGTTCCAGGTTCGAATCCTGACTGAGATAATATTTTTCGCAATAAAAATTAATTACAGTACGGGGGAAAGGGGGGGATTGTATGCTAAATGTAGCATCTGAAAATGCTAAAATATAGAATGTTTAATATGATTACAAATCGTTGATCGATTTGAATATGTGAATTCGCTGACGATAATAACTCCACCTGTAAGATAACTGCGTTATGTCCGAAAGGAAATCTACATCCTGCCTTAGACTCGCATTGGCCATTTCTTATTTGTTGCTTAGTTTTAATGAGAGTCCCACCTTAACTCCAGTGTATATGTATTTGAGTTCTCTGCAATTAACGAGCTGTGTAAAATCTGCGTTGGTCATTGAACATCGCGTTTTACTGACACAGTGGCATACGATAAAAATATGCGGTGAATGTCGCATACTTCTTTTCCCGTTCGTGTCGCGAACGAGCGAGTCGAGCTAATACCATTTTCATGGCGATTTTAACGGTCGTCACAACTATCGGAGGTGAAATGTAAGGTCCCGTGGTCGCGTGAATGTAAAATTTTACGATAGTCTCCTCTAACATTTCTCGCCGTTATCAGGAGAAACATGCGAGGCAATGTTTCTCGTTTAAAAAGTAATTTCAGTTATCAGAAACTCGATTACTAGATGCCGTTACAGAAAATTGAACGCGGTCCTACCACCAGAATGCGAGTCGCCGTAAAAGCAATACTCGTTTTAATTTTCCTAATTTGCATTTGCATGGGGAAAAAATCTGTTAGCGCATTATCGACGTTCCCCGATTTTTTGCCGTTCAAGAATATTAAAACGCTGCAATTTCCTCGGCTCCTACACGCGATAAAATTTATCCCGTCTCAAAGGTATTACGCAAAAACGTATACGATATCTGCCGACGCTCTCTTAACAGATAATCTCGCGATTGCATAGCGAAATAACGAAACTAAGGAAGTACTCCGTTGCCGTAATGGCGAAAGACGGAGGCGATCGCCTGCTGTATATACGGTATAATTTTATACCGTAAGCCCTTCTGCATACAACGCTTTCACGCCACTTCGAGACGCAGCGCGCGCTTTTTTCTGCGGCAGCTAACCCGTCTAGAAAAAACGTATTTGCCCTAAAAGCAGCGATGTAAAATGTCATTATCTTTTATGGATACATTTTCTGCACTCGTATCGGTCACACGCTCCAACGTGTATAAAAAAGGGGGATTTTTTTTTTATATTTTACTTAAAGGGACTAAAAGAGAGAATGACTAAAAGCAAGCGCCGTATAGGGGGGAAAAAACGGCGGTGTCCAACGGTCGGACTTAAGGCTCGCCGCGTGTAACGTTTTAACATTAATCAAGCCGAGGCAACGCTTCAATGGGAACCCTTAACGTCGTCTCGCCACGGCGAGCCGGATGCCCGATACTGCGGCGCCGCGCCGGCAACCGGATGCCCGTAAAGCATATTGCGCACAATATGCAGCGGAGATGCAGCGACACGGTTCACGCCGCCCCGCCGTCACCTTTACGCCTTCGAGCCGAATGCACTGACGTCCGTTAACGATAATTTGAGATATCAACGCCGATATACTCTCTCGGGGGTATTAAATTTCTACCGCTAGCTGTACGTGACGCCTCGACCCGTTCGCCGCATCCGTTCTTTGGTGACAGATTCCTCCAAGTGCACTTTAACGCGAACGAAATTATCGAGAGAAATATAATTTTTGTGCACTCAACGATTTACCGCCCTTCCAATTAGCCCGTGCTTCGGACGGGAAAACAGATGATAAAATCGCATTCTCTCTGTTGGCTTTTATTTGCAATAATTTATTTTTGTAGCAGACTTTTAAACCGGGGCTCCGCCATAGAGGTGTATAATGTTAAATGTCATGGAATTAAAACGTGGCGAGATAAAACCGAACGTTACGCGAGAAAATATAATTTGCGCGGAACCGACGAATAAACATTTAAAAAGCCTCTTTACACACCGCAATGTCGTAATCTGAAAATTGGAATTTCGCAAAGCGAAACTTCAATCAAAGCAATCTCTGACATTGTGGATCCGCATATAGAGACACGTTGCACGCGCTGGAGTCTCCGTTCTACCGTTATAAATTAAAACAAGGCAAATGTTCTCGCTGTAAAACTGGTCTCGCCGGGAGACCCAAATCCATTTAACTTTATTAAAATTTCCCTCGGTCTTGTAAGTAAATGCGGAATGCCTGAAAAATTCACTTTGCCCGAAAATCCGCTCAAAGATTATCGTGAAATATAAATAAGCCTCGGGTCGCCTCCGCAAAGAAGCATTACCATCTTCATCATTCAAATCCTCGAGTATGTTATTCCTTCAAGAATTTAACGCGCTTCTCTCTCTCTCTCTCTCTCTCTCTCTCTCTCTCTCCCCCCCCCTTTCTCCCCCTCACCGTCTCTCTTCCTCCCCTTCCCCAAATTATTACATTACCCTATCGGGACTCAAGCTCGTCGCGAGACCGAAAAGATCGAGCACCTACGGCTTTTTCTCTCAGTCCCACCTGAGAGTAACCGTCGTAAAATCAGGAGGAGAAACATTCCTCGCCGATCAGCGGGATAATTAATAACGAAAAGTGTGGATAGATTATATTACGCTGCAAAATCGAGTTAACGACGCGAGGCTCTCTTTTACGATTACCAGTCATTTGAAACCCCGCGCAAAAGCCATTCATTAGATCGCATTCCTACCTCGCGCTCTCCACCGAGCGGGTCTCAGGTGATCGCTTTTCGAGAGGAAACTCTTTAATTACGACCGCGCTCGTCTTTTACGCCCGGCTTTTTCGAATTGCACGGCGCTCTCGAATTTCAAGGGGGAAGTGCACCGCTCCCGTGCTCTCGCAATTAATCTCGGTTATTAGCCAAATTATTTCCGCGGCCTCCCGCTCTTTTTCTCAGCGCCACCCTCGCAAACGCATCGGCATACACCGGCGAATCTTCGCGTCGTTTCCCATCTCTTATCCCTCCAGTCACGCCGCTTCTTCTCGTGTACCCGTGATTCGAATCACCCACACCGGGCCCACTCATCTTCTCCGCTCTGCTTCCGGCATTATCTGTTTTTCGCGCTCGAGTGACCTCTCGAATTGCAGTGTCGTTTGACACGGTTTTATTAGCATGGTTAATTTTAATTGCCTCAGTAACCGAGTTTGTTGGCCGAGCGTCGCAATTTCCTCCGCCCTTCCATCTTCCTTTCTGTTCCCCTTTTTTGTCTACTCCTGCTTCTCACAGACCCCGAGAAGAATATTACACCGGATATCCGCGAAAGACACGCGCGCGAGAGGCACTTCTAGTTGGCCCTACTATTTTTTTCCTACCTTGTTTAAGGCGCACGGCGGAAAATGGACGTTAGACAAAGTGGACTAAAGTGGACCGAAATGGGACAAAGTAGACGTAAGTGAGGGATAGGAACGTTTTACCATGGTGGTCGCGAGGTAAAAGGCTGCTCTCCGCGCTCAACTCTTTCGTCTTGAATTCTCATTTTGCGAAATGATTTACGGACGAAATTTCGCGCGTGTCCAAACTTTTATAATCATTCCGGTGGCGATTAACGCTAATTTATTGTCGCGGCGAGATCCTTTGACGTCAAAAACTTGAAACGTTCGCGACACATTACACCTCGGGCGAGGAAAAACGCGGGAGGGGGCCTCTGAAAACGTCGTCGACGATCGTCCTTCGATTTAAATTGGCGCGAACGTAAAACTCCACCGGGCGTACAGGTCTCGCGATTAGTCCGGGCACGGATTTGCCGTAAAACGTTAATTTTCGTGGTGCGCGCGTAAACGGGAATTTACGGCGTACAATTTACGTAAGGTTTCATCAAGATTTCACAATACGTCGCACTGAATACACGCGCTCTGTCCCTCTTTCGCGCGTCACTCGCGATAATAAAGCGCAGGCAGGCGGTGAATGCGCGCGGTGCAAGAGTTACCGGATCCACCGTGCCCACGACCTTATTATTACCTCCATTCGATGGTTGCACAATCCACCGCGGTCCGCTCGCGCCAGCGGGTCGCGGCGCATTTTCCCCGGATAGCGGCGACGGCCGCTTTATCTGTTCCGAACAGAGAATTATTTTCGTCGCCGCCATCCGAGGGCCGTGTTTAGCTCGCCGCGTTACGTTTCGTCCGTACGTAAGACTTTTTAACGATTTTCGCATCAACGGGAGAGGGGGGAGAGCTTTTACGGGAGCTACAATGCCGCCAGCGGCAATTTTCGAGAGTGGCAAAAGCGGATTTCGACCTCGGGGGAGCTGAACTTTCGTGACATTTTTAAATACCCGGTGATACCTTCCTCGGCTCGCGATTTCCAAACCCAGGGACCCCGTAATCAGAGACTGGCCGTAAGAGAGAGAGTGAGATAGCCTATGTTTCTCTCTCACTCGCAGGAATTTGACGAACTCTTACAGGGTGTCCAGTAAACTCGATGAAAAAAATTCCCCGACTTTTTCAGGTTCTCCGGAAGCCGGAGTTAATTTTTGCCTGGCCGTTTAGTGTAACTTTTTTTAAGATGCATAATTTGCGTACGTCTGTGCGGTAAATGAAGTAAACGTTAAATGACCAAGTCCTCGAAATATTTTTCTCGGGAAACAAAAGTCCGGAATTTAAAAGGGTAAAAATTTAAATTAAAGCAATTATACCATCTATGTATAATACATTGTGTAATAGGAACGAACGTCATTGCAAACCGTTTGAACCACTTGCGATACCGTACGTAATCATGTATGATGCTTGCGTTTTGCTTAACTGCATTTTTTTGCAACTTACTAGATACTAACTTACTTAGATAGTACTGTTTAGTAATTCATCTTTTTTTTATAGTTTTGTCTCGGTTGAACACATTGAAATAAAATAACGCGACGATAAAAATATAAATTACCGACCACGCTTATAAATAAATTGATGTTTAGCAAAGCAGAAAATTAGTGTGCCGAGAGCCAAAGAAAAGTTTATTTTCTAAAACCTTTAAGTTATTCAGAAAGAAAACGTGAAACGATGTAAAAAAATCCAGATAAATCGTAAAATTTCCTGACTTTTCCCTGACATTTCCAGATTTTCCTGGCCACTGAACACCCTGTCTTATGCCAGTCCATGATTGCAGGGTCTCTATCCAAACCCTTATTAATCCACTTCCCTAAAGATACCGTTCGATCCCGCGCCATCGTCGCACTAGTCGTACGCAGGGAATTTTTGTGGCGCCGCATTTTTTGTTTCCTCGCCCTCGCCATTTCGAGTCGCGCGACGACGGCAAAGCTGCGGAGAGCTGATCTCGGAGAGCGTACAGTCGCGGCTTAAAGCTTTCTTGAGCTTTTCCAGGTCATTGTTCGTCCCCACTGGCGTAACCGGAAGAGAGTAGGAGGCGCGGAAAGAGGCGGAGAAAGCTCCCTCGTAATTTTCCAGCCGCGCCGCTGCTCCGGCGACGTTATGTACAACAATAGACGGGGATGTTTCGCGGCGCACAATGGGCCAGCGCGGGCGAAATCATTGCGTTGAGAACCGAAATCGCGTAAATTTCGTCGCCCCCCCCCCCCGCTGCGCGTATCACGGCGCGAAAATATGTTTCGTGTCCCGATATAAAATTAGAATGAAAAGCGCAGCCCCCGTTCCCTGCGGTCGCGACGGAAAGTCGTTCGCCATGAAAATAAAAAAAAGGTCGGCGAATTAACGTTCGTATATAAGAATTCGTAAAATATATAAAATACAATCCGAACTCCCGCTCGCGGTAGTCCCGATAGCGTAGCGAGCTTTTATTACTTCGATTTGATTAGACTCGGGGCTATGTACTCTATACCTCGTCTGAAATTTCTTCGAGATATCAAGATAAAATTGCGCACGGCTTTGTACATACCGTGCAGTAGCGTACAGCGCGAGGAAAGTATATACGGAGTACGTACGTATAACATTTTTCTGGCCGCGCGCACGGCTGATAAGGAGACAAAGAGAGCGCGATTGGATTTATGCGATCGCATTCGTCCACGTCGCAGACGATAATTTATGAAAGTCAAACGACGCAAAAAGAGCGCGCACGCATAAAGCGCGCGAGGGAGGACGACCGGATCCCCGTCGACGACGGAGAGGAATAATATCGCGGAGTGTCTCGAGGTGGATAATAAATTTTCTCCGTGTCGACGTCGATGGGAGATAAGTACAATCGCCGAGGCCAATACGCGTGTAAGCGAAAATAAGATTCAATACGCGCCCGCGGCGAGCTCGGCGGCGGATTCGCGCGGACGTACTTTGCACACCGTGCACGACGCTCCGACGACGCGCTCGTGAGCCTCGAAATTTTCTGTCGATGCCGCGGGGAAAGTGCGACATAAGTACAGAGCGCAAAAGCCAGTTCGTAAGTTCCGCGGGAAGTTTCATTGAAAACAAAAAGCGGCACATGTCGAGACGCGCGAGGCAAATTTGTCGGGAGCAAGTATAGGAAGCGCCATAAATTCTTTAAAGAATTTAATATACTTTGTCTGCTACTTTTCAGAACGCGTTTCTTAATGTCCTATGCTCGCACGAAGTGCGTAACTTTGAAAGTATGAGAAATAGACGTAAGAGAATCACACAACTCCGCCCCGTCGCGGATTTTCCCCTCCAAAAAAGATTCATTTTGAATAAATGAGAATTTATTTCATTTCGTGAGAGAGAATCTTCCCCATTTATCTTATTTAAAGTAAGATTAGCCTTTGTTTTATTTCCTCATTCATTATCCCTTTCTTTCTCATTTATTTCATTTAAAGACTCTCTAAAAAAGAATCTGGCCTAAATGTAGCTTCGAGCGCGTAAATATTCGCGACGATAAGCATCGTTACAAGACACCTCCAATTCTCTCTAACGGTTCTAAAAAACCGGAAACCAAGGCTCAAGCCTGATCTACAATGCGCTCTTCGTTGAAAAACATTTTATTTTGTACTGACTAAATACGTTTAAAAATTTTCTGCAAATTGACAAATTATATATATTGGACATTGCACGACCGTACAACACAATCGGGCATTGTCGATTTACCTATTAGAAAATAGAATGTTTCTAGACGCAAAAAACTTCTGTATACTACTAGACTGTGCTACCTTCGAGCTGAAAAGTGAGACAAGAGTTCCGCCATGTCTCGTTAGGTAAATAAAGTAGTATGTGCGCATCGGTGTGTCACCAAACAGTAAAGCTGCAAGCCTTAAGTCGTAAGAAATTAACCAATCACAGATGAGAGTGAGGGGAATAAACATAGACATAGTAAATATAGACTGAGCGTCCCATTGAATAAGCTGAAGCTTGTGAAGAGAGAGACAGAGAAGATTTAAGAAGACTTTCTTTCTTCGTTTCACCATCGTGACAAGGGAGAATCACTCCTGTGTAGTACTGCGCACGATTCTTTTCTTTTACAATGGTGTAAGACAGAGAAAGAAAGTCTTCTTAAATCTCTCCCTCTCCCCCCCCCCTCTCTCTCTCTCTCTCTCTCTCTCTCTCTCTCTCTCTCTCTCTCTCTCTCTCTCTCTCTCTCTCTCTTCGTAAGCTTCAGCTTATTCAATGGAATGCTCAGTCTATGTTTACTACGTCTACGGGAATAAATGTCTGTGATTGGTTAATTTCTTACGGCTTACAGCTTACTTAAAGCAAGATTGTGGACCAGGGGTTATAAGCCACGGCGGAACTCTACGAGCGGATGGACACCTTATCCGCAAGACCCTGTGTAGAAGTCTATGGTTGTATTAGTTCTGGCTTTAAACTTTCCACCCGGTGGGCCCGGTGTGTCGCGAGTCTCAAACGAAGCGTAATATAATACTTATTATATTACAATATAATAGTATACAATACCGTACTATATCAGAATATAATGGTATATAATACTATATTAAACCGCCACGTATCACGCTAAAGATATTGTGCCCGGCGAGAGGTTCTTTTGCACAATGCCGCACAACATCTGGAGCGTTTCTCGTGATAACCTGGCTCACCGAGATACGAGCGCGGAACGAGTGACGGCGTCGAGAACGCGAGGCTCCTCCGTTACATTACTGCCGAAGTGATGATACTTGGTGGCGTTGCTGCTGCTGCTGCTGCTGCAGCCAGCAACACCCTAAAGCCGTACCACCAGTGATGGTGATGATAACGAGAACGATAACGCTCGCAATACCGACAATCATACCAGGACAATCGTCGCCCTCGACGAGGGACGTTAAAGTTCCGCTGAAATCCGGCGATAGAGAGATGACGACCGGTGCTAGATAACTCGACGAGGGTATCTCGAAATATTTCATACGCGAGATGTTCCCCGGAGCCACCGCGGGCGACCTTATCGTCGCGGATTCCGCGAGCGATAGCGACGACGCGAAATGGAGAATCGACAATATCGAGGGGCGCAATCGTGGGTTTTGCACGGGGAAAGAAGCGTTTTGAAGAAATATTGCTCGATTCAATTGTATGCGGCGATCACGGGCTACCAAGCAAATGTTTGTCGACTCGCAGGAACGTTCAATTCAACAAAATATATGTTTCGATGGTTGAAATCCGGAAAACCTTACCCTCTCCGAAGAAGACTGTCTCTTTCTAGCAATTCCGATCGCTTAACTTTGAGCTTAGCTTAATTCGTTCTTTGTCCAACTGTTACTCTAGAAAGAGACGAACGTGAATTAAACTAAGATTAAAGTTAAGCGACGTTTGGTGAAACCGGGCCCGAGTGAGATAGAAATCGCGAGACAGAAAATCGTTGATCAATCAGAATAAAGAGAGACCGAGATGGGAACACACTCTGTCCATCTCCTTCAAGAGGGCGGTAGGTCTTTCAGTAGTTCACTAAATGACTGTAACTTAGAAACATATCTATATTCGAACTAAAGAAATACTATTTAAAAGCATAATGCGCTATTATATTTGACAATAACAATAATGTAAAAGAGGAGGCCAAGTTTAACGAGCTATTCGGTTGACAGTATTAATATAGATATATTTTACTAATAAATATAGATATAATTACAACTAGAAGTCGCAATCCTATCTATATATTAATTGTTCCAAATCTATATTAATGTGCCTCGGTGGTCGAATTGGTGAGACGCTCGCCGCGAGTGTAGGCAGGTCCAGGTTCAAACCCTTGCTGAGATAATATTGGTTCGCAATAAATTTTTAAAAAATACATCGCCAGTCATGGCCGATTAGAAGCTTGATCAATCATTATTAGTCATTTACTGGCGTCAAGTAATTCTTGATGTTATATTAATACTGTCAACTAGAGGCCTAGTAATCAGAGACTAGCCGCGAGAGTTCGTCAAGTTCCCGCGAGTGAGAGAGAAACACAGGCTATCTCACTCTTCTACGATTCAACGATCAACCGAATAGCTCGTTAAACATGGCCTCCTTATTTACATAATTGATAAAGAAATACTGCCGTTGCCAATTAAACGTCATTTCAATGACTTTTTTCCTCAGTGTCAATATTTAAATGGACAGCCTGCGAAAGTCACGGCGAGGCCCGACGATAGAATTGCGCGAAACGTGGCCGCGTCGCGAAGGATCATCCGTTTACCCTTCCTCGTAGACTCTCTCGCGCACCGTTCCCTCATTATTGCGACTCCGATTAAACGTTTTTACCGCGCGCATCGAAGCGTTTCATGTAGCGCGCGCGCGCGCGTGTCTCGCCGGCGCGATGCTCGAAGAAGTTGCACGAAGGACAACGGGCGATCACGTACAATCGTAATTCCCTGCTCGGACGCGAGATTGCGAACCTTGTTTCCAAGGACGTGATACGAAGGAAATATCGCGGATTCGTTAAAAGAAAACGCCGGCTCTGCCTCGACGCCCGCCGTCTACGAACCTCAATTACTTCTCAACTAACCTGAGATGGTACTCAGTGGATTTCCTCGTAACGCAATGTAACACGAACTGTTTCGGAACTGGTGCACGGTGCTCTACCCGCGAGCGGGTCCTTCATCAAATTTTAAATCTTTTCCTGGGCGAAACTTTCGTAAAAAAAAAATACTTCTGTCCCGACCTTTGCTTTCTCGTGATAAATATGCCAATAGAAAATTAATATAAACCGCGATTACGTTAATTAAACGAAGAGACGAAATGTTTCTGCTAAAAAAAAACAGAACACAATTCTGAAATATTTCAGACACTACTGAAACTCTTTCTGCTCCGTGAATAAGTAACGGCCAACTCACGAGCCAAAACAACGATGTGCTGCGAGTTCAAAAAAGTCTTAATAATAAAAATTATAGAAGAGAACAACTTGAATCATTATAAAGGGTCAATTTTTAAGTTGAATATTCCTATTCGATTTTCAGCTACGCCAGATTATGACTAATAAATGTACAATAAAACTCTTTTGCATTAATTCGTATTGCGTGCCCAGCGCAATAGTTTAAAAATCAATGTGTATAAGTCCTGTCTCCACGATCTTAGAACTTGGTCCAAGTTCTAATTCCGAGAAATGTAAAGCCAATCAACTTGCAGCTATTCCATAAAAGCTGCAAGTTGATTGGCTTCACATTTCTCGAAACTAGAGCTTAAACCAAATTTTATAATCGTGGACACAGGCCTTAAAGAGTCAATTTTCAAGTTGAACATTTCTACTTGATCTTCAGCGACGCCAGAATATGACTAATAAATGTACAATAAAACTATTTTACACTAAGTCGTGCACCGAAAAAAATTGCTATTGAATTAAGCAAAATAAAGTTGCTTGAATTAAACGTTAACGTCACGGGCTGCTAGAAACATAATTAATTCACTCAATTGTGTTTGCTATGGATTTTAATTTTAAGCATTGAACTGAATATCCGGATTATTGAGGCAACAGTCTAATGTTTTTCATTTATTAATACTGATGTTATTTCAACGATTTTATTTCAATTACACTGATCTTGTTGATACATCTTGTTTGTTCGCGTATTATTGCGTGCCGCGCGATAGTTTAAAAAATCAATGTGTATTCTCCACCGCGAGGATACGAGAGCTCATACGGACGGCATTGAATTGTTAAAGGCAACGAGACGAGAGATACGAACGTGAGTGAGAGGGCACGAATTAATCAATGCTGCAGTGCGCCGTAGATAAGGCCGCTACATTCATTATCATATTAAATCCAGATATTTTATATCAGATACAACGCCAGATGCGCGTACGAGCCGCGGGACGAACGTTAGCATATTTAAAAGAGATTGGTGGCAGAGGATAACTTGGCGATTGAATTGTAACAGCTTCGCAAGAACTGAGATTGAATTTGCATAAATTGGCGTTGCGCGCGAATTAAAACGACCTCGAAAAAAATAGGAACTTAATGCCAAATCAGATTTCTGATCCCTCGATAATCCAATCAACAGGTATTATCACATTCGCTAGATTATATTATAACATATACATATATTGCGTTGAAATTATAAATGATAAGTGACTTGTAGACAACAACTATTTCGCATTCGCAGCCTCTCTCAAAGTACAAGTACGATTTTTCTAAATATAACTTAACCCTTTCGTAACCGAATTCAGCTTTCATTGATACGGTTTTTTCGTCAGTTTCGCAGAAATTGTTTAATCAAACATTTGCAAAGTAAAGGCGCGATTTGTAATTTATTACGGACTGGCGCTACAGCATTGCATAAAATTAGTCGCGCGGAAAAAAAAGCATTCTCGTTTTGACGATATCTTTAGTATCAGCGTGGAAGTTTCGAAGTGAGATTATACTGCGACTTGACGCTTATTCGTTCCCGTGTGTTGGTTCTCAAAGTCCACTTCTCGTTACTCGTCGTTTCTAACTTTTGTACCCGGGACTGCACGTCGCGGTGGTCACGAAAGGGTTAATCGCGCCGCCGCGGCTCGACCGAGCGCGCCTCGTTGCGTGCCGTTTTCCGTTCGGTTTCTCAACGAGCGAGAGGTCGACGGAGCGCGAAACCCCTTGGCGCGAACGGGCAGCGCGCCTCGAAGACGAGTGCAAACGCGAGTACAAGATCGCGGCACCGCCGTGCTCCAAGAATAGCTCGCCATTGCTTCGCGTCCCGCGCAGCGGGCTTTTTTCCCGCGCGAAAAAGCGGCCCGCTCGAAATTCGTGGGGCACCGTGCGCGCGCGCGCGCGCACTCCCGACGTCGACGCGCGTCGCCGTTGAATTGCGCAGTAGCGTCGCGGCGCGGCGGCGGGCTCCGAAATCGACCGGTTTTGTCGCGCGGCGCGGCGCGGCGCGTCGGCGTCGCGGCGGAGGAAACGTCGCGACACTTTATGAATTACGATCGTCTCGGACGGCACCGAGCGGGCGTCCCAGTTTCGTCGCGCCTCGCCGGCGCAGCGAGCGAGGGAGGACGGGAGGAGAGCAGGAGGGAGAGAGAGAGAGAGAGCAAGCGAGCACGGGCGCGCGCGCGAGCGCGCGCACGCATACGCGCGCGTCGCGACGGCACGAGAGGCGCAGCGAAATGTTGCATACGCGTGTGCATATAAGGCGTTTCTCGGCGCGGGACGAGCGCGCGCGCGGCGCCGCGCGGCGCGGAAAAAAGCCGCGGGCGAGGCGCCGCGGCGTTGGCGCGACGGCGTCGCGACGCCGGCACGGGCGGCACGCGGACGGCACCTCGCGCGGAAAATGTCTCTCTGGAGGGAAAACTCACCGGTGCTACGCGTCGTGCGGGCTCTGTCAACTGCGCAGTTCACGGGCCAAAAGGCTCTCAGGCGGCGGCAGGGACGTGACGCGCGCGGCTCGCGCCCGCGGCGGTCCGCGGAGACGCGGCCGCGGCGCGGCGCGTCGGCGCTGACGCTGGCGCCACCGCGCGGCGCTTCGCGGAGGCGCGGCCGCCATCTTGGTCGGGTATCGAGGTATCGAGCAGACGGCGGACCAATCGCGTCGCGTTAACGGGATCTCGCTCGTCTCGCTTCCTGCGCTCGGCGCCAAGTGAGCGTGTGCGCTCGATCTTGGGAGGGAAAGAGAAAAGTTGGAGTTAACGAACCCGAAGTCTGTGAATAATCGGGGCGACCAGCGGGCGTTTTGCGACTCGTACGCCTGGTTTTTCAGTTTCCGATTAACTGTTGACCAGAGGTTGGTCGACTCTCTATCTTTTTTTTTTTATATTATCTCAGAAGAGATAGAGAATCGTAGACATAGTAAGTATAGACTGAGCGTCCCGTTGAATTTACAAAGACTTTCTGTCTCTGTCTTAAGGCCTATGTCCACGATGCTAGAACTTGATCCAAGTTCTAG